>NC_086367.1:7910238-8210238 GCF_036324505.1 Eleginops maclovinus
GTAGAACTTTTCCCCATCTTCTGGATCTCCTGAGCAAGTCTTACGTCATTTTCTCTGAAGCGATCAGCTGAGATGATGATGCAGAAGTCAAATCTTTCAAATCCAACATGCTGCAGGTACTTGTCAGCTGGAAATTTGATGGTGCCAATACCAGGCAGATCCCACAGTGTGACATTGGAACATTTTGGATGGGGGTACGATTTGACCTCCATGGTGGTTTCTGTACAACCAGTAGGGGCAGCTGCAGCACTCTTATCCTTCTTGTCTATGCCTCTAAAGGCATTAACAAAGGTGGATTTACCAGAGCCAGACTGTCCTGTGATGGCGATGTTGAGTTGGATATTATTCTTCTTTCAAATAAGCCTGGATCTTTGCAGTTGCTGTGGCAGCTCCATAGCTTTGTATAATTTATTTACAAACCTTTCTTTTCTTCATCGATCCCATTATGAGATGGATTATCCATAGCACTACCTGGGAAAAAATGCACCTTTTCTTTATTTTTGATCTTGGGAATTACAGGATAAATATCTTAACCCTTATCTAATCAGACATAGAAATACAATAAGTATGATACACATATTATTACAATACCCAAAAGGATGGGATTGCATTTTAATACATGTATTTTCTTTTGAAGGTGGTTGTCCTGATCCCTCAAACAGTCAAGGAAATTTCACAAAATAATATAAGATAAGTAATTGTAGGTCAATTCAAAGCAAAATCATGCAATAACAAACAGGTGCACCTTTGGCATTAACAATTCATTTTAACACACAGTATCCGTTAATATGTGTCTTACCGTATGATGCAATTGGAACGTGGCTACTCAGCAGGAAAGTTGAACTTCTTTTCTGCGCTGTTGCACGGGTTCAGATTTTAAAGAGGTCAGCCCCTGAGACACTCAATGAAATTACATTTTTCTTGCAGTGAGTGACAGGAAATCTTAATCAATCAGTGTTCCCTTGTCTGTGGTTTCATTCAAAGCACCTGGTTTACAGAGAGGAGTGTGTTTGTAAAATGCAGATTTTGTTCTCATGACATTTCATTGACCTGACATAGAAATATAAAGAAGGGAGTGTATCTGACCGATTTTGAATGTAAAAGAAAATATAAATATTTGAATCATCCTGTTTCGTATCAATTACTCTGAGGGTTATCTGCTGTCTAACGGTCTAGTCAGCCGTCTCATTATCTTCTATCTTGACTCATGCTCTAGCTTTATTCACCACACGACCCTCTTATCCTTTTTAAGGACAGCGTTGGTTATCATCACACATTCATTTTTTCAATCAACCTCTATAGAAAGAAGAGTCAGTCTGAAATTATCTATTTTTCTGACCATGTCCACATTATCGCCCAACATGATTAATACAGTCATACATGATATACACATACATTTAATCAACTTAATATACAACATAATGTCAAATAAATATTTGTAAACATACTGTTTTTAAACTACTTTAAGTCATGAGGGAATGACATGCAAAATTATAATAATAATATCTAATAAAAACATTGTACACGTATGATTAAAATAATCTACCCTTATTCCCTAGCATCGAACAACATGATCGCCATAAGAATTTCTGTCAGTCACTGCAGCAGGTGTTTGATTTGGGCACTTCATTGCTTGTATAACAGGATGAACTTTATATTGGTTTTTACCCTTTATTTATTTGGTCATATAGAGTTGGTTTTTATTCACTTCTTGTTCTTTTTATATAGCGGTGCCATACTGCTGTTGTTTTTCCTAGAATTGTCCAAAATGTTGTTTGAGTATTGTGATAGATGTGAAAATTGCTATAAATGAAATAACGATAAAACGTCACGATCTGTCTGTGTTTTTCTGTGTTTAATTTTGAATTGTCAAGATCTGTCTTTGTGTTCCTGTTTTATTTTGAAAAGTGTGCACCCCCCTAGATATGTCTGCTTTTACTTACTGTCTCGGTGTTTCCCTCCTGTTTGATTTCCTGATTGTGTTCACCTGGTGCTCCTGTATTTTTCCTCCCTCCCCACCTGTGTCTTGTCTTTCTGATTACTCTTGCTAGTATTTAAGTTCTGTTCATCCTTCAGTTTTTGTGAGATGGTTGTTGACTTTGAATGTGTTCTAGAGGGACAGAGTTTGGTCTGTATGTATCTTGTTTGCCTTGAAATAAATGTATTTTTGGTTTGGTTGGACACCGATGTTATTAAGGAATGTTCTAGCCCTTGGGCAGTGCCCATTATACTTGTGAAAAAGAAAAATGGATCCTGGCGCTTCTGTGTTGATTACAGGAAGCTCAATTCCCTGACTCACAAAGACGCCTACCCCCTGCCCAGAATAGAAGAATCCCTCACAAGTCTAAAACAAGCCACTTGGTACTCCACTCTGGACCTTGCAAGCAGATTTTGGCAGATGGTGTTCCAGGGGATGCCCTTTGGCCTCTGTAATGCCCCTGCCACTTTCCAAAGACTAATGAAGTGCTGCCTGACAGCACAGGTAAATGAGTCTCTACTGATCTATTTGGATGATGTGGTGGTATACTCCCCTGATTTCGACACCCACATTTAACACCTGTCTCCGAAAAGCTGGTTGTCCACGGCCTGAAGTTGCAGCCTCATAAATGCGGCCTGTTTCGGAAAAAGGTCACCTACCTCGGCCACGTCATCTCGAAGGATGGCGTATCCACAGACCCTGAAAAGACAGCAGCTGTAAAGAATTGGGCTACCCCATTAACTATCAAGCAGATACAGACATTCCTTGGGTTTGTGGTATATTACAGCCTAATATCCCACAGACATGCCCGCCTGCCTGTTGAAACTGCTGTGGGAGCACCACCACGGAATCAAAGACACGAGCTGGTAGGCAGGGTTCTCCAGTATAACCTGACCTTGCAGAGAGTCTACAAACAGGTGGCAGCAAAGACCAGAGATAACCGACTGCGAGACAAGGGCAGGTATGATCGAAAAGAAGAGCACCTCCCGTTGTTACCCAGAGAGCAGGTGCTGTTGCGAAACTTCTGCTGCAGAGATCATGGCAAGAGGTCATGGCAAGTTGGCGCCCCACTGGCAGCCCCAACTATGTTGTTCATGATCAACTACACCCTGGCCAGCCTGTTTAGGAAGGCCCTATTAAGACATTCCATTGGAACCATCTTTGGCCTTGCCCTTTCAATCCAACTGAAGTGCCACAACAAGCCCTAGAGACTGAATCAAACCTTCTTCCCCAATGTGCTACTTCCTAGGCCCCTGTTGTAACCCTTGTGCCTACAGTATTTGCCCCTCCCACAGGTCCTGTAGGAGAGGACCCTGTAGACCGACAAGAGCCGAGAAATGGATCACCCCTGCGAAGGTCTGAGAGACAAAGGGGTAGGGGTAGGCATCCAGACAGGTAGGCTATGGACAGTAAGACTGTTGGATGACAACTGTTAAAGTGGGGAGGAGGGTCATAAAGTGCAGAGAGTGTGATGTATGGTTAAATCTATTTGTGATTGTTGCAGGTGTTTGTTATGATTTTAATATTGTTGTGCACTATAATAGCGATGAACTCTTGTTGTACATATTTGCACGCTTCTTTAACCTGCTCCACGAACTAACACAGACACGTTGCTAATTGACACACCTGAACCCAGTTAAATCCAGCGATATCATCCGCCAGTTGCCGACGCCACTCCACTATAAATACGCCAGATTACCTCCTGGACGGGGCGATGTTTCTTTCAACAGTTGCTGATTTGCCTTGCCGCAGATCGGACCGGGTCGCATTGCTCTTCGTCAGACCTTCCTCCTCTCGCCCTGGTGAAGCGGCCAGCTCCAACCATTGGTCTTTCAACGCTCGCTAAACTCCAAGCTAAGGGAAGTGATTATTTTCTCCTCATTGAGCTTGTGTTTTATGTCACTGAAGTTCATTTGGAGTACCCTGAGTTCTCTTTCTGTGTACGGAGGGCTCCGTGATCAGAGGGCGACGGCAGAGTAGCAGTGACGATATTATTTGTTGATCGGCACAAATAATTCTTTGTAAAGTAAGGTTGATCAGGCTAAAGTTAACTATTCTAAAGATGCTGGGGAAAAGAACTGACTGAACATTGATTCCACTGTTCTCTTCACTAGACAGCGGCAGGCCGGTCATGTAGAACTTCCTGCACTGGATTTCCCGGACTGGACCGAAACAGTGGCTGCACTTCATCGACAGTCCCGTAGCACGCCCTTTTCCAGTAGCAAGGGTAGATACGGGGTGGATTTCAATATTAACAGGACTGAACTTTTAATACTTTGAAACCACACGCCTGACCCATTGCTTAGCTGTATTGAACATTATTTTAACCGTTTTAAAAATATATATATTTAAAGTTGTTTTCAAGTAAAATTGTAATAAAAAAATTAATCATTTTATACGTATTTTGGTGTCCTTCTTGCTTTGTTGGTGGTGTAGCCGGGAAACTGAACCTTGTAGATAAATTTGATGCTAACAGGCTTCTCTAATCTGTTACAGATGCTCAGAGTGTATTCACCAAGGCCCTGGGTTTAGAAACCTCAGTGTGATATTGTAAAATGAATAGCATTGGAATTTAATGGCAAATTAAAATTCTCTTTCAAGAAAACCATCACAAATCATTATCTCATTATCTCAAATTTGTCACAAATGTCACTTCATTTAATGGCCTCTATATAGGTAATATTTACTCTCTTTGAAGCACATAAAAAAATGTATTGTATATAATAATGCAAATATGTTTGTGATACATAGCCATCTTTCAACGCTTTTCTAAATAGCTTGTCAACTGGATGTTATCGTCAGTGTACTTGCCATTACTTTATCACAATTTTCAATAAATATTTTTAGTATCAATGCCAGAACACACAAGTTTAGTCTTGTTGTGCATTCTGTTAATAAAGGTTAGACTAAATCTGCAAATAATTATTCTTAACAATAAAATCAATCTTTTCTTTTGATTCAGTCGTAAAACATTTGGTATTTCAAAGATCTTAATCTCATTTAAAAAAAAAGGTCAGAATCTGGCTATTACCAATATCTCAAAACATTACTATATTATCAGAATTATTTAAGCATAATTCCAGTCAATGGAAGATTGACCAACTGACATAACTAGCGATTTTGTAAATCATAATTTAAAATATTTACTGACCTTTGAAAGAAGTTGATTTGTGTGATTGTATTAAAAGTGTTGGCTGGTAATTTGGACATTGTCAGCAGAATAGTTCATGTCGGACTGACTTTTCAGGGAGCGTGCAGAAAAGCTAAGACGGCAAAGGGACAAATAGAGTTTTTCAGGACAACCTACTTGATTAAGAGATTGAGCAGGGACCCCCTAACCGCACATTGTGCCATGTATAAAAAAATGTATAATGTATACACAGCTACCCTGTTATTGTGCATCCAATACTAACCTATTCAATTAATTCATAGGTTCATATATTCACATTTTTATTTTAAACATATGAAAGGTTGGCTGTTCCACAGGCATTTATAAAACATGCATCATGCATACAACACTGAGCTATTAAAATAATTCAGAGATTCATTTTTTAATTTTAAACATACTGTACATATATAGGGACAGTGAATCCTCAAGCCATCTGTGGATGGAACACATACTACTTCATTAGTGTGATATCTGACCCTGATGAGTAGCACACAACATCTAACCTTGGACGGAGGGAGGTTGGAATTATTCAACATAGTTTGTCTTTTAAGTGGCTATTGTCTAATCAACCAAACATGTTGCGACCCCCCTGCATTACCACCGCGGACCCCCTAGGGATCGCGGACCCCTTGTTGTGCAATTTGTGCAATATATACATATGCTGTCCATAACTGTGCATTATATACATATGCTGTCCATAACTGTGCAATATATACCTGGCTGCTATATCTCAGAACTGTTACAGGATGTGTATTTTGTGTATTTTTAAAAATTGCCTAACTTTTTTGTTTTAATTTTTCATCTTAATATTTTATATGCTTCTTGGGTAATATTAAGCTCTCTTTGGCTCTTTTCTTGCTGTAAGAAATGCTCATTTCCACTCTGTGGGATGAATAAAGTTATTCTGATTCTGTTTCTAAAGACCTCTGATCTATAGGATATCAATGCTTTCTCTGAGACAACGCAGTAGTCCTGCAGCAACTGAGACTATCTTAGCAGAGAAATACCCAAAGGAAGGCTGCCATGTGATTGTAGCAAAACTGAGGTCATGTAGCCTTCTCTTTGATGGACGACTTGTGTGAACGATCTGTTTGGGTCAGGCAGAACCAGAGTAGGCAAGGATTGCAGAGCTTTTTTCATATTTACAAATGCTTCCTCTGCTAAACTTAAAGCACGGGCCATCGCGCACAGCGGCGGTGATTTGGATGAGTACAGGAATTCCAGGTATGCACTCTGGAGAGCTATTAGCAGTGCGAAAAGACAATACAGGGACAAGGTGGAGTCGAACTACAAGGGCTCCAACGCCAGAAATATGTGGTCTGGACTAAAAACAATAACAGACTACAAAAGGACAACGAGTG
Source organism: Eleginops maclovinus (assembly GCF_036324505.1). Classification (NCBI taxonomy): domain Eukaryota; kingdom Metazoa; phylum Chordata; class Actinopteri; order Perciformes; family Eleginopidae; genus Eleginops; species Eleginops maclovinus. The sequence goes on from NC_086367.1 coordinate 7,916,747, forward strand.
GTGCTGAGGAAGTGTCTGCATCTCTCCCAGAAGAACTGAACACATTTTATGCACGCTTTGAGAGGCCCCCGGCTGTGGAGCACAGAAGGCCCAGGATCCCTGCTCACTGGTTTTAACCAGTGCAGATGTGTGTAGATCTCTGAAAAGGATCAACACACACAGGGCTCCTGGACCTGATGGCATCCCTGGCCGTGCTCTCAAGGTGTGTGCAGTTCAGCTGGCAGATGTGTTCACAGACATTTTCAATAGGTCACTGCTCCAGTCTGTAGTCCCCACATGTTTTAAAGAGTCCATCATTGTCCCTGTCCCCAAAAAGACAAAACCCATCTGCCTCAATGACTACTGCCCAGTTGCACTCACCTCCATCATCATGAAGTGCTTTGAGCGGTTAGTCAAAACTTTTATCACCTCCTCCCTCCCTGACTCACTGGACCCCCTGCAGTTTGCCTACAGAGCAAACAGGTCCACGGATGATGCCATCTCCCTCACCCTCCACACTGCCATCTCCCACCTGGACCAGAGGAACACTTATGTGAGAATGCTGTTCATTGACTACAGTTCAGCATTCAACACCATTGTGCCCTCCAAGCTCATCATTAAGCTCGTGGACCTTGGGCTCAACAGCGCCCTCTGTGACTGGATCATGAGCTTCCTAACGGGCAGATCCCAGGCAGTGCGGATGGGGAACATCACATCCTCCACCTTGACCCTCAACACCGGAGCCCCTCAGGGTTGTGTGCTCAGCCCTCTCCTCTACTCCCTGTTCACGCATGACTGCGTGGCCACACACAGCTCCAACACCATCATCAAGTTTGCTGACGACATGACCGTCATCGGCCTGAACACAGACGGCGACGAGACGGCGTACAGAGAGGAGGTCAGAGCCCTGACATCTTGGTGCCAGGACAACAACCTCCATCTCAACGTCAGCAAACCAAAGGAGCTGATTGTGGACTACAGGAAGAGGCAGAGAGAGGCACACACGCCCATCACCATCGACAGGACTCCTGTGGAGAGAGTCAGCAGCTTCAGGTTCCTCGGGGTAAACATCAGTGAGGACCTGACATGGACACATCACACCAGGGTCATATCCAAGACGGCTCGACAGCGGCTCTTCTTCCTCCGCAGGCTGCGGAAGTTCAACATGGACTCCAGGATACTCTGCAACTTCTACAGGTGCACCATCGAGAGTATCCTGACTGGCTGCATCACCGCCTGGTATGGCAGTTGCACCGCCCTCAACCGTAAGACTCTACAGAGGGTGGTGAAAACTGCTCAGCACATCACCAGGACGGAGCTGCCATCCATGGAGGACCTCTACACCCAGCGGTGTAGGAAGAAGGCCGGTAGGATATTAAAGGACCCCCATCACCCCAGCAACAATCTGTTCTGTTTGCTGCCGTCTGGCAGACGGTACCGCAGCATCCGGACCAAGACCACCAGACTCAGGGACAGTTTTATACCACAGGCTATAAGACTGCTGAACTCCTGAGCTCTGTGAATGTCTACTCACATATATATATATATATATATATATATTATACACATCTGCCATACATATGTTTATAATACACATATCTATATATTATACATATGTTTATAATACACATATCTATATATTATACATATCTGCCATATACATCTGTTATACATAATATATGCATCTGTCCATACCTCCTCATTCAACAGAGTACAGTATTTAAATACTCTCAATGTATTCCACATATGTATATATTTCACATCCTCAAATCTTTATTGTTATTGTAAATATTCTTCTCTCTTTTTGCACTATTTTATTTGTCTTATTTGCACCATGTATGTTGAGTTGTTGGAGGAGCATGGGACATAAGCTTTTCATTGCCAACATATACGTTGTATATGCTGTGCATATGACCAATAAAACCTTGAAACCTTGAAACCTCTGGGGTCTATGTGACTTTTTCATCAGACCATAGCCCTTTGCCATGTATAAATGCCCCTTACAGGAGAGATTGAGTGCAGCATATCAAGGGATAAATGATCTGCAGTAAGAGCAAAGGCTTAAAAATGTCATGAGTTGCTTTTTTGTTATTCGATAGGCTGATTGATAATAGCAGCAATGCGTTTTGGGGACAAAGTATTAAGTCTGAAATGTCATGACCAAGAAACGTTACCTCTTGCTTTAAGAACTGCAGTTTTTACAAGCTTGCCTTATGGCCTTCAGCGGCCAGATGTTACAAGAGGTTGATTGTGTTCTTCTGACACTGTTCCTGAGTGAGAAGCAATCAGCAAGCCATCAACATATTACAGCGATGCAGTACAAGGAGTTCTCACTTGGGGATCGAAACTTTCCCGCAATGCTTGATTTTACCATGTGGGTGACTCACAGTGACCCTGACAGTGTCTGGTCACGTTTTTTGGTTTTCCATTCACATTAAATGCAAACCAAAATGTTGGGATGTACTGGGACACTGAAACATGTATTTGAGGGATCCACAACAGAGAACCATATAGTATCAGGTAGTAATTGTGACAAAACAGTATAAGGGTTTGGCTCATAAGGTGCTCTTGGTTGGACTGCTGCATTTACTCAATGCAAATACTGCACAAACATCTACACTGTATGCGTGTCTTTCCCTTTGATTTTCTTCATCTGGCCGGCCTTTACAAGAGAAAAGAAAAGAAGACGATTTGGATTTAATCACAACAGATTGAGGCTGGGCCCATAGTCAGGAGGGGACTGACTGCGTTGGAAATTCCATCAACTCTGGTAAGAAACGAACAAATCTACAAGTTAAAACCAAAGTTGTGTTATTTAATGAAGAGTAAAAGCATTTAACAGAATCAATCTATTTCCAGCCAGAAGGACAGAGTCTTTGCACCAGCAATGTAGTACAAGATCAGACATATATTTTATACATGAATAAAACAGGACAGGGAAGATTTCAGCCAATCAAATCCTACATTACAGGTTATTGAAGATGGGTGGCTACAATGGGTGGAGATAACAATGCATACATGGTGATTACATTACCTTACATCCATATGACAATTTTCTGACAATGGCAAGCTTGAGAACACTTAGAAGCTACAAGTAGACTTCAATTCAAACTGTGAGAAAATTAGCCCAAGGCACATAATTCATTTAAACGTATGACACATTTCCACAATAGGGACTTCCTTCAGGGCTGTGGGAAGAGAAGCAGTCAGATAAGAACGTGAGAAAGAGTGTGCGTGTTCATCAAACAAATATACATACCGCAAAGCTGCTGTACGTGTGAATAAGGGTTGTTTGTGAATACCTCATCTTGAAGAATGCATAAACTGAGGGTCGTTGGTGGGCTGCCAATAATAGATGGATTTGAAGTTCCTTCCAAACGCACCCACGTCTCACAAATGGTCATTGTGAGACTCCGAGATTTGTGGGTGTGAATTGTTCACCATAAAAAACATTGCAGTGTCACAGATTCACAGGAATAGCACAACTGCCATAGGACCAAACAGAGCATAACACATAAGAGAGTTGTTTAGGTAATGAAGGAAACCTGTTTCAAAGTCTGTGTCTTGTGACAGATAGGCCGTACAGTGTAAGTAGTCTAAAGTCATACAATCTGCAGAGTTTGATACCATTTCATAAGCTCTTCTAATCATGTATTTTGATATTGAAGCATGATCCACTGATATACATACAGAGGAATTTTGGGTCTGTATTCTACCATTGACATGTCGACATTAGGTGTCCTAATAACTGTGTTTACATACAGTCTGTTCTCAAGAAGTGTCTGTAGAACTAATCTTACATGCTGGACATGCTCTTGAGAAATGCGAGAGAAGATCAGGATGTCGTCCAAGTAGGCTACACAACAAACAAACCTGTTTAACATGTCACGCAAAACATCATTAATCATAGCTTGGAGCACTCCAGGTGCTTTGGTTAACTCAAAAGACTTTACCACATACTCAAAATGTCCATGGGGAGTATTAAAAGCAGTCTTCCACTCATCTCTTTATTTTATTTGCACCAGGTGGCATGCATTGCGACGGTCCAATTTGTAAAGATGGTGGCTTCGTGGAGGGAGCCAAACTAGAGTATATGAGTGGAAGGGGGTACTTGTTCTTGAGCATGATTTCATTAAGACTTCTGTAATCAATACAAGGCGGCGTAGAGTTTTATCTTTTAAGTCCGCGAAAAAAAAGGATCGGAGATGAAGAAGGGCGAATGAGAATGAGAGAGTTGTAACTTTGCATTGCCAGGGAGAAAAATTATTGAACAGTCACAGGGCCTGTGTGGTAGTACTGTAAAGATAGATTCTTGCTAAAAAACCTCCTGGAGGTTGTGATAATCAGAGTGTATGGAGGTGAGATCACTGGGTTTGGGAGGATATCTGGGGCACTAGTGACTGTGGCAGGAATGGCAGAGTGCATGTGTTGCCTCTAAGGCATTTATAGCATTTATCTGTAATGTGTAATAATTCATTTATATCCATTGTAGTTAATAATAACAGTAAAAAGGTTATTAAGATTATTTTATTTTGATAGTTGAATTACTCATATGTTATCCCTGGGTACTCCTGACGCAGTTGCAAGGTATCGACAGGCCCGAAGGGCAGCAGCCTCAGCCGTGGCCGACGCAAAGCAGCGGGTGTGGGAGAAGTTTGGAGAAGCCATGGAGAAGGACTTTCGGTCGGCACCAAAGTTGTTCTGGAAAACCGTCCGGCACCTCAGGAGGGGGAAGCAGGGTACCATCCAAGCTGTGTACAGTAAGGATGGGGCGCTGTTGACCTCAACTGATAGTGTGTTAGGGCGGTGGAAGGAACACTTTGAGGAACTCCTGAATCCGACAACTCCGCACTCTATGTTAGAGGCGGAGCTGGAGTATGAAGGGGGATCAATTCCAATCTCACGGGGGGAAGTCACTGAGGTAGTTAAACAGCTCCACAGTGGCAAAGCCCCGGGGGTGGATGAGATCCGCCCAGAAATGCTGAAGGCTCTGGGTGTTGAGGGACTGTCATGGTTGACACGTCTCGTCAACATTGCGTGGAAGTCGGAAACAGTACCGAAGGAGTGGCAGACCGGGGTGGTGGTTCCTCTCTTTAAAAAGGGGGATCAGAGGGTGTGTGCCAATTACAGAGGCATCACATTACTCAGCCTCCCCGGGAAAGTTTACTCTAAGGTGCTGGAAAGGAGGGTCCGGCCGATTGTCGAACCTCAGATTGAAGAGGAACAATGCGGTTTTCGTCCTGGTCGTGGAACGACGGACCAGCTTTTCACTCTCGGAAGGATCCTGGAGGGGGCTTGGGAGTACGCTCATCCGGTCTACATGTGCTTTGTAGATTTGGAGAAGGCGTATGACCGGGTTCCCAGGGAGATACTGTGGGAGGTGCTGCGGGAGTATGGGGTGAGGGGGTCTTTGCTCAGGGCCATCCAATCTCTGTACTCCCAAAGCGAGAGCTGTGTCCGGGTCCTCGGCAGCACGTCGGACCGTTTTCCGGTGAGGGTTGGCCTCCGCCAGGGCTGCGCTTTGTCACCAATCTTGTTTGTGATATTCATGGACAGGATTTCGAGGCGTAGTCGTGGGGGAGGGGGTTTGCAGTTCGGTGGGCTAAGGATTGCACCACTGCTTTTTGCAGATGATGTGGTCCTAATGGCTTCATCGGTCTGTGACCTGCAGCACTCACTGGATCGCGGCCGAGTGTGAAGCGGCTGGGATGAGGATCAGCACCTCCAAATCTGAGGCCATGGTTCTCAGCAGGAAACCGATGGATTGTCCACTCCAGGTAGGGAATGAAGCCTTACCCCAAGTGAAGGAGTTCAAGTATCTCGGGGTCTTGTTCTCGAGTGAGGGAACAATGGAGCGTGAGATGGGCCGGAGAATCGGAGCAGCGGGAGCGGTACTGCAGTCGCTTTACCGCACCGTTGTGACGAAAAGAGAGCTGAGCCAGAAGGCAAAGCTCTCTGTCTACCGGGCCATCTTCGTTCCTACCCTCACCTATGGTCATGAAGGATGGGTCATGACCGAAAGAACGAGATCGCGGATACAAGCGGCCGAAATGGGATTTCTCCGCAGGGTGGCTGGCATCTCCCTTAGGGATAAGGTGAGAAGTTCAGTCATCCGGGAGGGACTCGGAGTAGAACCGCTGCTCCTTCGCGTTGAAAGGAGCCAGTTGAGGTGGTTCGGGCACCTAGTGAGGATGCCACCTGGGCGCCTCCCTAGGGAGGTGTTCCAGGCACGTCCAGCTGGGAAGAGACCGAGGGGTAGACCTAGGACCAGGTGGAGGGATTATATCTCTTCACTGGCCTGGGAGCGCCTTGGAATCCCCCAGTCAGAGCTGGTTGATGTGGCCAGGGAAAGGAAAGTTTGGGGCTCTCTGCTGGAGCTGTTACCTCCGCGACCCTGACGGAAAAGCGGGAGAAGATGGATGGATGGATGGAATTACTCATGACATCCCTTCCTGATAAGGTCGCCTTTGTACTTACGACTTCCTGTTTATGTTCCCTGCTTGTGTGGACTGAGAGTGAGGCAGACATGCTAGGTGTGTTCTGAAACCTTCCGAAGCCATCCACTAAGAAATATTGTACAGGCAACGCCGCAAGTACACAGAACATGATGTTACAATGTTAGTAATTCATATTTTGGTTTGTTTCAAATGTAATATCTGTTGCTTGTTTGCAGTTTTCACCAAAAACAATGGAATGGTGTTGGGGAGTAACGGAATACATGTACCGGCGTTACGTATTAGAATACCAATTATGAGTAACTAGTCCGTTACAGTTACAATTTAAATAGATGATATTCAGAATACAGTTACATTGTTGACATCAATGGATTACATGACGGTACTTCTGTTTCATGAGTTTATTCACCCTCTAAATAAATTAAGGCAACTTGATGCATTTCCCAGAAGCCCCAACATGAAAACGAATGAAAATGAGGTATTTGAAATGAGTGATCAGTTGCCTAAAATGGAGTCTGAAGAGGAGCACCAAGAGGTAGAGCTGGAGCTGGAGCCGGAGCCAGCACAACAGAGCCAGGGCAGGAAAGCGTTTCTATCGTGGAAATTCAAACAGCATTTAAGAAAGAGAAGGGAGAAGGACATATAACTGCAGTGCAACCTCTGCTTGGCAGCAATCAACCTCCTTTCCGCGTCCAAAGACTCCACCTCCAACCTGAAGAAGCATCTTAAAGTAATTTCTTTTTTTTAATCAGCCAGGAGTCATCTGCTGTAGTTTTACTGGTCACCTTGCTATTTTATAATTGTATCAGTATCCTGTTTGACCTGCTAGCTAACCTTAGCTAAAATTAGCTCGTGTTAGCTTAGACCAGGGGTGTCCAAACTACGGCCCGCAGGCCATTTTGAATCGGCCCTCAGCAAATTCTAAAAGTATAATGCAATATGGCCAACTAATTAAACTTTTGCTTGTCTTATATTGTATTTCTCAAATATATATGTTAATATATATTAATAAGCCCAATTTTCAAATAAATTCAGTCATTTAGAATTTAAAACATTTTCTAACAAATCTTAGTTGATAAAAAAAGCCCAATAACTTTTTTCTATAACAAGCTTGAAATTGAACCTTCATATTTACTCTTATTATCAGCAATCCGAGGCTTCTATTTTAAGGAATGAGCTGCCAACAAAATAAATGAAACCCTAAAGAGAGATGGGATGTAGGCTGTTTTTTCCTTAAGTCATTTGAAAGTGTCGCACATTATTCACCTACTTTCGATTTGATTTGCTAACTTATAACTTCACTTATGAGGCCATATTGACCTCTATAAGTGGCCCAGTTCTCCGTATATTTTTCTGTATGTGACCCTCGGTGAAAAACGTTTGTGACTGAGGTTAGGTTTTTGTATTATGCAGACTTAGGCCTAACACATTTAGCCAATTGGAACAGAAGAACACAACAGAATAGGCCTGTTACATAAGCAGGATTTGATGGCCGCAATCCTACACTTATAAAATGCAGTTCAATATGGAAGTAATCCAAGTATTCAGAATACGTTACTCAGATTGGGTAATGTAACGGAATATGTTACAGATTAAATTTTTGGGCATGTATTCTGTAACGGAATACGTTTTGAAAGTATCCTTCCCAAAACTGACAATGGCTGAGTTAGACCAGTCTGCGGGAGGGTTGTGAAGATTTAAACCTAAGATGAGTGATGATATGGGTTAGGGGATAATGTACACAGAGAACATTTGCGATGGTTACCAGAGAGCTTGAGGTAGACTGGAGCTGTACGGTGACTGACAAGGGCTGAGAGTCTCCTTTCTGAAGGAAACACATCTTTGGGCTCTGGAAGAGTGACAGAGGGGAGGCTAGACTGCAACACAAAGGCAGAGTATAACCCTGTCAGCCTCAGAATCAGAGGATAGGAGGCCTGAGACCAAGAAACTGAAATATTTGACTGGATGCTGTTGTAAGATGATGCATTTAGAAAGGTATGGCTCATCAACACTCCCCCCTTCACTGATGAGCCCGATCTTTTGGCTGAGCAGAACAACTGTGACCAGCATTGCCACAGTAGATGCAGAGTCTCTGATCGAACTGGCGTTGAAGTTCTGCCGGCCTAGGTCTCATCCATACTAGCTGCACTGACTCCTCCATGAGGGAGGATGAGGGGGTATAAATATGTATATTTATAAATAATTAACATTTTTTTCAACTTTGTTACCCATTCTAAAAACTGTATATAATTTTGGGTAAATAAATTCCCTAATTTTTCAACCTTTACCTGCTCTTGTAGTTTTTGCGTACCCTGGTCCTTCACAGTAGACCATCTGTATTGAACCTTTAGAAAGAGGAAGATGGAACAGAAGGTCAGTTAGGGGTGACAATAGATGTTCTAACCACAAGATGTTGTGGTTTTTATTATCTCACAATCTTCCTACGCCTGTCTAATAAAAGATCTTCATTCTAGTAAACCAGGTCCTTTTACTGAACACTGATAATCATGATCATTTCTAAAAGAGTAAATAAAAATAGATATGAAGGTTGTGAGGTGAATGAAGGCTGAACATATTATCGTAGAGAATGAGACTACGAATAACTGAGAAGATATGGAGGCTGCTTTGCTTTCACAACCAACATTTCAGATATATTTGCTCAGGGACAACATGGTAGCCCTTGGTTTCGGGGACTTGAACTGCTGATCTTCCAGTTCCCAGGCCAAGCCCCTAACCACTTTGCAACCACCCCCATACGTTAGCATTTTTATTTTAAAACTTCATGACAATTAAACTAGCTCTTTACACACCCTCTCCTCTCTGCATTTCTTGTATACCAGGTGCTTTTATTGATATCGCAGACCACAAAACATCCCTGATTGGTTAAGATTCTCTGTCACTCAGTGCAGGAAAAGTGTAATTGGTCACATCATTGAGTGTCTAACGGGCCAAACTCTTTAAAATGTGAACCGGTACGACAGCGCAGAAAACAAAGTTAAACTTTCCTGCCGAGTAGCAAGGTTTCAAGTGCTTCATTACGGTAAGACATATATTTACAGTAACTGAATTGAAATGTATTCTTTATGTATAAATTGTACCTGTTTAATATCCAATAAACATTTGTGATTTCCTGTGCTAGTGCCTTGCAGCTGGATCTTAACAGGCTTGAATTCTGCTACATTAAGCATATTAACTATCTTATGTCATGAATAAACAATGGCTAAATGTGGTATTAGAGCAGTTTGGAACTTACAGTGTAGACTCCAGAATTTTTCAAATATTATAGAAAAACATTCATTTAAATTCAACCTCCTAACTTTGGAAATGATATGATAATAATATCAACGTTATTGTTTTTACATGTTTATAAGATGAGGATATACTTGTATTTTCTGCAAAGTGCAATGACTTTTTTTGTTGTTATTTTTCAAAGAGAACTATGGATGATCCATTTGGTAAAGAACAAATAGAAACATTTAAAGAAGAGCTGCAAACCAACGGGCCTGATGCGGCACCTGCAACGATCCAGGCTTTGAAAGAGAAGAATAATATCCAACTAAACATCGGCATCACAGTAGAGTCTGGCTCTGGTAAATCCACCTTTGTTAACGCCTTTAGAGGCATAGACAAGAAGGATAAGAGTGCTGCAGCTGCCCCTACTGGTTGTGTAGAAACCACCATGGAGGTTAAAGCATACCCCCATCCAAAATATCCCAATGTCACACTGTGGGATCTCCCTGGTATTGGCACCACCAATTTTCCAGCTGACAAGTACCTGCAGCATGTTGGCTTTGAAAGATTTGACTTCTTCATCATCATCTCAGCTGATCGCTTCAGAGAAAATTATGTAAGATTTGCTCCAGAAGATGGGGAAATAGTTCTACTTTGTTCGCTCAAAGGTTGACCATAGCATGCGGGATGAGGAAGAAACTCAGAGCTAGTTCAATGCAGGAAATACTCTCGCAAAGATCAGGAGCGACTGCGTTCAAGGTTAGTGTTACATCAGGGGTAACATGAGACATGCCGTAACTTTATTCAACAAGGATCATATTACTAGGTCATAAAATTAGTCATATGAAGACTGACTGAGCTCATTAAGGGTTTGTGGTGTCATCCTCTCAGATCTAAAACAACCTGTCTGTCTTTGTGTCTGACCTGCAGAGGGTTGCTGGAGCTTTTCTTTACTCTGTTCCAATTTCATTGTCTGGAAATAACTTGTCTGTTCTCTTTGTGATGCAGGTCTTGAAAAACAAGGTATACGGTCTCCACAAGTCTTCCTGTTGTCCAGTTTTAATCTCCACCTGTATGACTTCCATCTGTTAGAGGAGACCCTGGAGAGAGAGCTTCCTGCACACAAGAGAGATGCTCTGCTGTTAGCCTTGCCCATTGTTGATCTTGGGATCATCAACAAAAAGAAAAAGGCTTTTCAGTCAAAAATGAAGTACCTTGCTGTTTTATCTTCACTCACAGCAGCTGTACCAGTTTCTGGGCTCACTGTTGCTGTCAATCTAACCATACTGGTTACTACAGCCATAGAGTACAAAAAAGCATTTGGCCTTGATAGGAAGTTGCTGCAGTCTTGCTGATAGTGCGGGTGTGCCTGGGGATGAACTCAGAGCAGAGATGAAATCACCTCTGGCTCTAAAAGATATAAGCAGTGAGGTTATTTTTAACTTGCTGCAGGTGTCAACGCTTCATGTTGCTTCAATGGTAGCAGAGGAAGGGTTTAGGTTTATTCCATTATTGGGAATACCAGCAGCATCATCAATCTCTTTTGCCTGCACCTACAGAGCTCTCAGTACTTTCCTCAACATGCTCGCTGAGGACGCTCAGAGTGTATTCAGAAAGGCCCTGGGTTTAAACACCTCAGTGTGATATTGTAAACGCATATGCAATGGCCTTCAATGTCACATATAAAACTTCAGAGTACAAAAGAGAGTTTGAATTATTTTCTAAGTATATTGCATAGCATTTTATTTTTCTTTATATATATACTGGAAATCATACATTTGTTTTTAAGATGCACATTGCATCACACACTTTTAACTCAATCGAATGGCCTCTATATTGTGTTATTTACTCTTATTAATGCAGATATTCCTTATGAGGTAAAGTCCTTATTCCCTATTTATCACTCAAATTAGTATTTCATCATTGCCAATCTTCAATCTTGTTCCTAAACAGTTTGGTAATCTATTTTTTTCACTTTTTGATTCAGGATTAAAGATGGTAATAGTTTCTGTTTTCCAATTACCATGTATCAGAATGAGCCTCATGATGATTTTGATGTGATGAGTTTTTTGAAAAAAAAAAAACACTTCATTTTTTAAAATTTCCTTGTTTTTGGAGTTTGAATCTTTATGACTGTTGCATTCATTGTAAATCGCTTCCACCAAATGAAATGAAATAGGATGTAATGTACTGTGTCGATTCCCCTCAGTGGTGACAGCGAGGAACTACAACACATCGTCATTCAGAGGAAATATACGATTTCATATTTATCATGATTGTGATTCTTCTAACGACTGTATCACAATTATTAATAAAGATTCAACAACTAATGTTGAAAGCATTTTTTTATACATTTTTCATGTGTTCATGTGGACACATTACCAGTACAGTCTTTTCTGCTTTGTGCTAATCTACATTTTAAATTACATGTATTTGCAATTAAGAATTACTTTTATTATCAATAAATTTTTCTCCACAACTTTGGAGTATGACACATTTATGCTTTATTAAAAGTGTTAGCATGTAGAAATCGTTCTCACAATCAGTTGGAAGGGACAAAAGTTTATTGTAACCCTTGAAAAGGAGCAGGGTAACAAAAGAAACAAAGGTATAGAAATTAAAAGAAAAAAGTTCTCATCCTTATCTCTCAAAACCACCCATCATACACGGACCACAGTTTAATTATTCATATTTTTAATATAACAATGTGTCATAATGCTGTGTGTACATACAAAATATAGCAAACTAAATAAGGCAAATAAATAGCGGTACAATTTACAGGAAAATGAAACATTCCTCAATGTTTTAATTATTTGTCTTTATTTGATTTATTACCTTATTTCAAACATCAAGACTGGTGTACAAAATGCTTTTTTCCCCCCTCTGTACATCTTTCGGTGGAGGATACTTTTTCTTTCCAACCATAAAAATACTGACTCCTCACAATAATACAACATCTGAAACTGGGTGCATTTTTCTCAGGCAGTACAAATTGTCGTGTAACAGGTGCGTATCATATTGCAAGCAATATTCTAATAAAGTCAACACATCACACTTTGTGCACCCTTCTTTAGGCATGCAGGTCGACGCCAAGTGCATGATTTGACAGTAATGTGGCGGTGTCAGAAAAACACTTTTCTGTATACAGGTGACCCAGACTGGTGGGGGTTCAAAACTCTGTTAATTCAGCAGAGTCAAAAGCTTGCGTGCCCTTCTTTTCTCTTCATCTTCACACAATTGTTTTTTGCACCACTCTTTTGTTGCACCCTTCTCCTTTTTTTAAGAGTGGTCGCAGCCCTCAAAACGGCACTGGAAATTAAAATGTCCCCTGACAAAAGTGCATTAAACAAGCTACTAATTTCATTCCTCTGATTTCCATCTGTACACTCCAAAATCAGCCAGTCAATGGCTGAATAAACATCCAAGCATGTAACAACATAATCCTAATAATACTGACAATATTACAATACCCCTCAGTAAATAGTTTGCACCTCAAAACATGTTAAAGCTCTGGATTAAGAGTTTAGAGGGGCTAGCACAGTCTGATAAACCAACTCTGGTTTACCGGAAAGACAAAGGGGAAGAGGTTAAGAAATCGAATAGCTCAAATAAACATGAGATGCTGGTTAGAGAATAAGCAATCGTATGTCATTGTTATTCTATTTGGGTTACTGGTTACTCTCTAAAGTGTGGGACATAGGAACTTAAAGATCCTCTCTGCTCTCCCTCATGTAGCAGGATCACTCTGCAAAAAAAATAAAGGACTATAAACGTGGTAGGATGAGGTTTCTCTGCAATGATAAAGGATGGAATAAATAAAAGTTTAGAGGAAAAATAATTTTCTCTGTACAAGTAGTAGGTCGAACATCCCTAATCACATGGCAGTCATAGTGTAGTACACCTGCCGGATTTAAATTTAGGAAACTTTGGTGAGCTTAAGCCTAGAGCTGGGGTCAGATGCCTACGGAAGAGAATTATGGCCAGGTAAGAGGTGGAAAATAATAAATGTTGTTTTTAAGAATTATGTTGACAATAGAGTCGAAATACCGAGAATAGATTTAAAATTGTCAAACTATAGAGAAGGTTAAACTTTTAAGAATAAATCTTCTCAACTCAAAACACATAAACACAATGTTCGACTTTAAAAAAGTAAAAAAATAATAACAATGTCCTCCTGACTTATGCCTGGCCCTTATACTCTTCTGAAGGGCCACATTATGTTATCCTTTGGAGAGCTGCTGTTATTAGCTTGTGACGTCAGGTGGAACATGAAAGTGCACATCTGAGGCCACCAGATGGCACCGATTAGTCCAGGGTCCAGGCTGCATTTAGCTAGCAAACCCAAATTATTTTGGAAAGCCACAAACACAATGGTAGGAATGGTACATGTGTGAAAACAGGTGAGAGGCACTTCAAGGTGAAAATAAAAACACAACAGAAAAAGCTGGCCAAATGAATGGAGAGACAAACTGGGATAGCCATTACTACTTTAGTACAGTCTGTTGAGAAACACTGCTCAATAATCAATTGGAAATGTCTTCTTTTGTGTGTTTTAAAACTACTGTTAAGACACAAAGTGCTTATTGAGACAAGTGCAATAAAATAGTTTCTAATATAGAGTGATACATGAGTTATTTGGGTTTAACTGTAACTGTTACTATGAGAACAACCACGTAAATCCAACCCCTTTCCAACTGATCCAGGAGCTGTTTGGCACAACAGCTCCTGGATATTACCCTAATAAGGACACTTGCATTCAAACAAATTAAACACAAGATTTGTCCTTTTTCTTTTTATCTGCTCCAAAGAAGACCAAGTCCAATTTTCCTACTGTTCTGTTGGACATCACATCGCCCAATGCTGTGCTGTACCATGCAATACAGATGGAATAACTAAAATGGTTTGCAGCCTTGGTCATGCCTACCGCTACCTACGGAGGAGGATTAGGGCCACATGTGATTTTTTTACTTCTGAGAATTCAGACTTTTTTCTCCAGAATTCTGACTGTAATCTCAGAACTCAAAATGAATTCACTTGTGGTCATAATCCTCTTCTGCATATAACAATTTAGAAATGCATTCAAATATTAAAGAATGAATACGGTAAAAACGTAAAGAAAAGAGATCTAGGTTGGCAACAGGATGTGGAAATCTGAGAGAAGATGGAAGGAAAGACAGGATTGTTTTCTATGACACTCTCTGAGGTGCTATAAGTGCTTTATTGTACCCTGACTTTGCAATGACAGTCTGATCAGACTGTTTGTCTGACATTACAATGCAAACTTAAATAAAAATGGACAAAAATATTGCGTTATAAGCCTGAAAAGTACATATTTTTTTATTGTTCTTCTCCTTATATTAATATGGTTCATGTGAATATTATGTCTGTCAGTTAGACACAACTCCATTTCAGTTAGATTGAACTACAATCTGATGCGTTGATTAATAATAGGTCTCCATGATCTGACTTTTAAGCTTAAATCAGATGCTTTAGTTGTCAAGTTGTCATATATATATGCATTGTACTCCTGATTCCATAAACATACATTTTAAAATAAAATAAGCTTTTGTTTCCTTGTGATAACGGGTTGATTATCTGGAGATAGCAAAGCTTGTTTTTTCTCGATATGGCGAAAAATGTAACTTGTGATTTCACGATAACGCATCAGAAAACAAAAATGGCAATCCCAGTTTTTGGGCCTCTGTACTAACCGAGTGATCAAGCAGTAGTTTAACTTAAATTTTGATTGAAATTCATACATGGCATTCCTTCGTTAACTTTATTCTAGGGGAAGGTAATTGAATTACAGAGGACTTTTTTCCAGAGGACCCAATAGATCGGCTCATGGAGTGTAAAGTTGGTCAGAAGAGCTACAGTGCAAACAAGACATACAGGTGTGAAAAGGACAAGCAATTATCTTTTTTTTTACATAAAGCGCAAAATGTATAGAAATTCACTTTAACAGCAATGTGAACTTGCAACACCGACAAATAATGCATTGCGTGTACAAAACCCCAAAATGCCATGAAAACATGAAAAAAACCTCTACATCTTTGCAATTAGCTTGTCTGCATCTAAATATAAATATATATCAACGCCTAATTGCAGTATGTTTTCTATTAATACATGTACATTTGTTTTCTCTTTGCTTTGGCACGGGTTAATGCCAGAACAATGTCGAAACCATTTAGGAGTGTAGGTGAGGATTGACCATTGTGGCAAAGTCATCACTTTTGAGTTTTTCCTTGAAAACAGTATTCTCTTAAAATCGCAGCTTGGGATGTACGTACATCCTTCCTGGGAATGCTGTGCGCTGGAGGAGGCCGCTGGGATGAAATCTTTCAGATGCCTACAAATCATTCTGGGATTTGCTGACTACAATCCCCTCTTTTCAGTGAAGGAAGTGTTATGAATACCCATCCATTCTGCGGATGCAATGCGTCTCATTCCGGGGGACACTTGAATCAACCATGACTGTGAAGGCTATGGCTTACTTCCCTGTTCCCACCTTCTTTTTCCAATGCTTTCTCTGGCCCTAAAGTCTATGTACAATGTGACTGGCTGATCCCAAAGTCCCATGTTTTTTTGGAGCCAGTGAGTAAAAAGATAGGGCCGCTCCATCACCGAGGATCTTACAGAGGAAAGGGAAAAGGAGCAGTGAAAAACAGGGAGTGGTAGAGAGCAGGAAGCTTGAGCACAGTGTTAAGAGGATATGGTCAAAAGATGGCGGGATTATGTGTCACAGTGGTCTGTCTGTCCATCCATTAGATCCAAATATAATGCCCAGGACAAACAGTTAGGAATAGCTTTTGGAGACCAATCAGAGGAGGGTGATGCATCCTTCAAAACGGCTTGGCTGTCCATACATGACGCTACATGTCCAGTCCAGCCGTTACTTACATCCTCTCCAATGTCAATGGTCGCTATTCCAGGACCTGGACTAAAGGTGTTAAGAGATCTACACCACGGCAGTATTTAAGTGTCTAGTTTTTTATTTTTTGTCCTTCCTTTTTCCCAACCTAGTAATTGACCTTTGTGACAGCTCGTTCGCGGCCCCCGCCCTCCACCAGCTGGTTGACGGAGCGCTTGCGGTTTCGCTTGAATTTGTTCAGGTCCTTGTCAAAGACCTCACCAGAGCGCAGTGCCGACACCAGGTCGTCAAACTCCCCGCCGACCTCATCTGAAGCGCCGCTTTTCTTGGCCCGCCGCTCCCGCTCCCTCTGCTCCTTGAGCTGAAAATGGAAACAGGAAGTGAGACACATTATTTTTGTCTTGTGTGTTGGTGCCTCAGGGTTTATTCTCTTAATGTGCATCTTACCATGGCCTCCATTCGTGCCCTCCTCTCCTCCTCATCTTTACGGCGCTGCATGTTCTCCAGGTCCTGCCGCGCCTCACTGAACGACTGTAAGAAGGTGTCAAAGATCCCAAAGAACTCATCGGGCTGCATCCTCCCTTCTTCCTCCCCAAAGTGCTTCAGAGATTTGGTAAACTGCACAAAGAAAACCGTTTTGGTATTTTTACAATCTGATTACAAGTGATATAAATCTGGCCAATAGAGTGGTGCAGTCCTAAAACCTGGAAAATAACATTTTACCACTTCCAGTTCCCCCGTCTCGAATCAACATTATTTTGAACATGTTTGTGGTTACAATCCTGAAATAAGTTTGTGGTTAACACAAGCTGAAAAGATGTTTACGTTTTGTTCTACAACATGTCCAAAGCTTCTATGTGTCGGGGGTTGCTAATATGTGACTAAATGAGAATACTAAAGGTCAATATGCCTACATTTGGTGCCTTTAGCTTAGCGAGGTGATGCGCAGCCATGCAACCGTGATGTAGTTAATTTATAGCATTACATTAGCTCTTGGTTTCTGCTGATTGCATTTATGTTTCTAAAATCATGAAGTGGTTCTACATGGGGAGATTATCCTGCTGAACAACATCTGTTAGGTATCTTACATGTGTGTTTGCCACAGAGCTTATTTTCTGCAATATTCCAAAATCCAACAGGGAAATCTTATTGTTTTTTGTGAGGGACCCCTTTGGAAGTGAACTTTCACATCGTGATACAAAAATATGTCATCACTGCAACACTCTATTTTGGTAGAAAAACTGTCCAAAACACACGTCTGCATATGCATATATTTGCTCAAATCCATCTGCGCGTATGCATGCTTAATGTTGTCAAGAACTACAGAACACACACCCACGGTGGATGATTTGACCAACTTATGTCCACCCTGTTTCGCTCCAAGCTGTCGTGTGCTCTGTGCCAGGACCATGCCTGCAGCCAAACCTACTTCACACACACACACACACACACACACACACACACACACACACACACACACACACACACACACACACACACACACACACACACACACACACACACACACACACACACACACACACACACACACACACACACACACACACACACACACACACACACACACACACACAACTTTGTACTGTGGTATACAGCAGGAAGCACAGCAAGATCCGATATCCTTCAACTTTATACTATACTAAAGTATTGATTGGTGCAGCTTTGAGGATTTGATTTTTTTGTATTTAAACTTTTCTGAAATGTTAAGTAAAATTGCAAATGTCTATTTTTTGCTAACTTTGGTTGACTTTGTGAGAAATCTACAGAGGAAAATAATCTATTTCCTAATGTACCCCTAATCTGAGGAAGAAATTATGGAAGGATTTATCCCAAACTTTTAAGATTAACCAAAGCATGAAATGTTTTTGCATGTGGTGTCTAATTGCGACAACATATTGTTTTGGTTGGCGAGGCGAAGTCCCACATGCTCAGTTCTATTCTTTCTGAATGTTACAATAAAGTATTATATCAGTCGTGTTTACAGTAGGCCAACACTGTGTGTGGTTCTAGTGTTGTGATATAAGGGAGTTGGGGTTTGCTCTTCTCTGAGGATGCAAAAAATATCCTGTCATTATGGGCTGTTCACCATGGCAACCCCCACCATCATCCCTCTCCCTTCTGTAATTATGTGTCTGGTCAAATCGGTTTCCTCTCGTCCTCTCGGGTCCCTTTTAAATGAGCACACACACACACACACACACACACACACACACACACACACACACACACACACACACACACACACACACACACACACACACACACACACACACACACACACACACACACACACACACACACACACACACACACACACACACACACACACACACACACACACACACACACACACACACACACACACAGTTGTGCTCTGTGTGAGGCTAATTATGTTTGCATTCTTCATAGAGGATTTAATACATCCCTGCTGTTTGGGTTAACATTTGTATTTGTGTTAGTGGATATTCATTGAACATCATGTTGAGCATTTTGATTCAAAGTTGTTAAAAACTTTAAAAGATTTATTTATAAAGGATGTTTCATACTGGCTCTGGTTAACACACAGATTAGTTATCACTTGAATTTGTTTTGTCAATCTCTGCGGCACATTTTATGGTAGTGTTTTGACTGCTCTGCATGTGATGTTGCTATGGAATTGGGAAATCTACGGTGACCAACGGGTACAAACGCACTACAACGGCCCAAAACATTAACAGCAGTTTATAAAAAAATGCAAATATAAAAAACACAAATGTGCCGAAACACTAACTAAAAGTTAACTAAAAGCTCTGCATAAACAAAATGCTGCAACAATTCCAAACAAAACCGGAAGCTCAAGAAACAACGGAAATGGGGACACTGCTGTAAAAAGTGATGCTCACAGCTGTGACCAGAGCGCTTGTTGACGTTTGGGGATTATAAAGTTGGCCAACTTTCCGATGTTATTGCAGATCTTCTGTAAGCTATCTAGCTAATGTAGCTAACCTAGTAATTTCAAATATACTCACAAAACACTTACAATTATGAAACTCTGCCAACAGTGACATTTCCGTTGTGTTTTGCGCTTCATGCAGCATTTTTATTTGCAGCATTTCGTTTATGCAGTGCATTTAGTAAACGTTGCACATGTTTCGTCAAGATGCTTAATATGTTTCGTTAGCACGTCTATTGAATGTTCTTTTTGGACTGTTGCAGTGCGTTTGCAACTGTTGACCACCGTAGAGACCTACTGAACTAAACTGCATCTATATACAAACAAAATGAAATGTCTTTATCCAACAAAAATAACTTTTGCTGGAGCTGGAAGACAGCGATATCTGCCAGCAGCACAGAGCCAACTTATTAGGTAAAGAAAAATAAATCTGGCGATGGAGTAAAAGTTACAGTGTTATGGATGAGCAGCTGCTGCTGGAAGTGGGATTTATTTCATTTGGAGATTGGTGATGAGCTAGAAATTAAAGCATATGAACAAGAGCTTTTAGTAGATGTACCTGTGTAAAAGATCTTCAACAGTGTATAGTAGCTTTTTTTGATCCATTAATTTCCATTAAAAGGCTGAAACAGACCCCATTTGTTCGTCACAGGGTTGAAAACCTGATGCTATTGGTGGTCAAATCAAAATACAGACTTCAAAAGGTCAATGGCAGTTTTGCAGGTTTTTTCTATACTGTATACTACAACACACATAGCCTTCCACAAATCAAACCTTTTGTCAACAGTTTTCAGTGTGACATTTCTAGTTTAAAATGAAAGGTAAATCTCTTTTATGTTTTGCCAGGAAATTTGCCCTCCACATGTCCTTGTGTGAGCTTAGTGATGTTCTGCCTTTACATCTAGCACCTTCTTCAGGTGACATTGCTGCTATGTTATTAATAACCCAGCACATGTTCAAATCAGTCAGCAATTACAATTCTATGCTTAAGCTGTTTGTCTTGGACTTAGGCTGGATCTCTCATTGTCTGTGAACATGTCTCTGTGTGGGTGTTTTAAGGATAAAGCAGAGCAATCTCTCAGGATAAGAGAAAAACCGCTGTCCCAATAACCCACATGACCTTGGACACACACACACACACACACACACACACACACACACACACACACACACACACACACACACACACACACACACACACACACACACACACACACACACACACACACACACACACACACACACACACACACACACACACACACACACACACACACACACACACACACACACACACACACACACACACACACACACACACACACACACACACACACACACACACACACACACACACACACACAGTTTTGCTAGAAAAGAGTGTGTTTAGAGTCTGGTCCTGTGAACACAGGTCCTTTTGTTTTACAGCAGTCACCGGTGTCCTGCTCCTCCCGTTCCAAGATTTTCACTCACTTCCTCTTTGAACAAATAATTAAGTCGAGGGGAGGCTCTATTAAAACCCTCTGAGCCCTTCCTTCTGCCGTTATTCAGTGTCTCACAATCCTCATAGTAATCTAGAAGGTAATAGGTTAAAGTCGTCCAATGAGTCGGCACATGGATGCTAAATGTGCAACGGAGTACTGAAGGCCTGCAAATGAAATAAAATATTTAAATAGATGTTTTAAACACTTTTTTGGGGGATTCCCACAGTCCCACTGGTAGCTTCAGCTTACATCATTGAATACATGAATTAATGCATGAGTCAGTAGAGTTCAAAAGGCAATTTTTCCCAGATGTTAAGTGTAGAAGTAAAACAAAGAAAGATTAAGAGTAATCTTTTTTAAATGCTTGTTTCCCCTGGCGCTGCTCAAGTATGGACGAAAAGGGGATGCAAAGAGGTGGGTTTCTCCCTTTAGTATCTTTAGTACCTCTGTCTGCCCAATATATAAAGGTTATGCAGTTACCTTGTCCTTGGCTTCGCTCAGCTGGTCCTCCAGTTCAGAGAAGCTAAAGCCAGCCACGGTGATGAAGTCTCCGATCACAGCCACAAACTTGTCCCCGCGTTCCCTCGTCCTGCTCTGCTGGTAGAGTAGCTCCTGTAGGAGGGAGAACAAGATGTGTGATTTTAAAAACCAAAGACAGTAAAATCATGAGATAATTGTGTGCTTCAAGGAAAAAGGAAGATAGGGAAAGAAGAAGTTAAATCTTTTCCATAAGGGGTCTCTCAGTCAAAACATGAACAATGACACCGTTTGATGGCATTGTGAAGTAACGTGGGAGTTTGTCTCTGCAGACAGTTGCCGGTTAGGATTCCTTCATTGTTCATCGCTTAGGACTGTTTTACAAGTAGCCAAATGTTCCTCCCCATTTAAACAAGCCGACAAGGTGATTAAAATCAGTTATAACATTGGATAATGCATTCTCACATTACAAATCCCCTTCTCCAATGCAGTCTGGCTGCTGCTAACTTTGGCTCAGCTTGTTTCTTTTATAACCTAAATTGAGATGTCAGATGACTTATTTCCTTCGTCTCTTAATATGTAGATTAAAAAAGCCAAGATCTAGAAGTGTATGGCTTGACACTGGAGAAAAAGTAAATTAATAGCAGTTTCTGGGAGAGAACCATAACACGTGAGGAAATGGAATAGGAAGATATTGCAGGACACCCAATGAAACAGACCGTTATCTTGACTCAAATTAAAGTTTTCTAGGTTTGAATATTGTTGGAAACAATTGGAACAACGTAAGTACCCAAATCAACAAAATATATAACATATGTATAGTCGTTTTTAGACATTTCCATGCAGATATGTGACATATTATACCCTTAATAAGTCAACGGAAGAGCATCCGATCCGTGGTGATCATTTTTAATGTTCCTTAATGATTGAGAATATATTTTGAAGCAGTCCATCTATGTGAAGTGTTACTTTTTTATGTGACGTGCTGTGTGTGTGCACGTGTTGTACATCTGTGTTTCTGTGTGTTGCTACAAATGTTACATTTCTTGTCGGTGTGGAACATTACCAGCACTTAAACACTTCACCCTGCTGTCCATCTCTGCCCTGCTTCAACACATAATTACAGACAGGAGAAGAACCAACGGGAGGGAACGTGACAAAACGCACAACAACTCACCGCCTCGAGAGCCTTCAGTCCACTTCTGATATTGTGCACCTCTTTTTCCAACTCTGACAAACTAGTAAGAGAGAAAGAGAGAAACAGACATGGAGAAAAATGTCTTGTACTGCACTCCCTGACTAGTTTTGGCCTTCTGAGGCTCCCATCACATTGGAATCTTATTTACATTTTCAGTGACTTTTGCACAAGTAAAATCTAAAAACACTTACATTTTTTATTTCAGTCTTCACTGTAATACTATAAAACACATGCACGTAGGACTATCTGTCTTCCCCAATGTAAATACTTGAACACTCACTTGACTTTGGCAGCCTCGGGTACACTGCCAAGATCGTTCTGGATGTGCAGCGTGTCATTGTAGTTCTTCTCCATGATCATGATCAAGTAGTGCAACATGGTAATGTTCCTGTAGAGAAAGGAGTGAAGTCAAAATGTTTTTAACCAAAGTAATCAAGGAAACACTCCTTCTTGTTGACTAAAAGTATCACCTTTAGCACTTTTATTTAACCCTCTGAAACAACCCTTGGCTGTTTTAACACTTTGTTGATAAATAAATTGACATTCATTCGGATTGCGATATGTTGATATTTTCCAGGGAAGTTGCTTGGATAAACTTAGATAAACCCACCTGTTTTACTTGTAGCTTGGCCATTAAAATAGAAAAATAAAAAGTAACATAAGTACCTATATAGTTTAACTTATGCACCAGCACATACGATGGTCTGGCTTGTTTGGAGTGTCTATTTCAGCCCTTTTCTTGTTGTTTTGAGTTTGAATCTTTATGGTTTATTGCATTTATTGTTTTGGATAAAGGCGTCAGCTGAATGAAATGTAATGGATTCATACAACACTTTTATAAAGAAAAATGCTTATTATGTCTAAAAAACTCCAGGCCAAATAAACATAAATTGTGGGAGGAAAATCTAAAAATATATAAGGGCCATGTTGATTGGATTTCAAGAGTTTTTGGCAGGCCAGACACTGCCTTTAGTGGAGATGCAGAGTTGAAAGGGGCAGAAAGAGGGGAGGACATTGCCTGAGACTTGGCGGGCTCAGGAGTCAAAATCAGCAAACGGTTTCCATTAGATAATGCATCATTTTTTTAAAGTAGTAAAAGTATACCAAAAGTACAAGTATCATGCTGTATAAGTTGCTAGCAGTCCCTGATTTTCACATTTATAAAGGAAGTGTGGAATTGAGAGGACATTTATCTGTAACAGACTTTGGAAAATAGAGTTTCAACGGTCCCCCCCGGATCACCTGTCTATGCTGGACTTGGTGTCAGCGATCTTGTTGAGACTGGAGACCTTGAAGCCGTAGGCGTTTCCTCTCTGGCCCTTGTTCATGAAGTTGCCAAAGGCCAGCACCACCTCCAGGATCTGAGTCAGCCTCTTGCTCCGCACCACCTCCTTGGATGCATTCAGGATTGCTGGAGGAAGATGGATAAAGAGAGAAGCAGCTGGAGAGATCATGCAGTTGGTGATTGATGCATTGGCACTTTGCTGAGTGCATCACTTATATTATAAGACTAGCCTTATTCCATTCTGTTTCTCTACTCAGCCCCCATGCACAAACTTCTCATCTTTTCCTTATTTTTTCTAATCCTTCATGATGATTGATCAATATTCCCCACAACAACTGGGCAGCTGAGTAGGGAAACCCATCAAATCTCTCCATCCATCCATAAAGCCGCAGGGGGGAAAGGGTTGTTCCTGTCCCCCCTGAGAACAGACTTGTCTGGCACAGTGCAGGTGGTTCCCTCTCTCCGCAGAGGAAACCTCAGTGTGAATGTGAAAATCATTAACAGAGCCCACATTGTTATTGTTACAGTTCTCTCTGCAGTGATAGAGCATGGGAATCGTTCTGCTGGCTCTGCTGACGGTGTTCTGCTGGCTGTCTTATGAAATGCTTCTATTGAACATTCTGGGTGGTCCAAGGAAATATAGTCTCATCTAGACTATATGACAAAGTAACACCAAAAATAAAAGGGGATAGAGGCTTTATTACGGGCATCGATGAACATTGTGGTCTGGGAACATTTGGATCCAATAACAATGATTCTTAAGGCTTGAATCAATATTAACAACTCACAGGATTTTTCCCCTGCTCACACTTTCTTTTTCCAGTAATAGATGTCAGAAAAACAGTCTGAATTCTTCTTCATTTCACTAAAATGGATGGGCTATCTGACAAACCAGCCACAATCAAGTGGCAACCTTCAGGTGTGAGCCTTGCATTCTATCTGGTGTCCAGCAGGGTGCGACAGTACTAGTTGCGAAATGAAGTCCGATTTTATAGATGTCTATGAAAATAATGGTCAGCTTCTCATTTGATTCATTACCTTAACATTTTCCTAAAAGGTTTAATCCCTAGTTTCAAGTCTTCTTTACCACATCGTGATGTCAATTTTGTAAATGATGGTCCCAAATAGAGTAAAATAGACATTAAAGCAGGGTATGTATATATCTTGTGATTGAACAATTGCTAGAACAGTGTTGCGTGGTATGAATGTTTTCTTAGTTTTTGGTATTAAAACTTGAACTCCTCTACAGTTAGTTTTCAGTTCATGAAGGTTAATCGTTACATTTTCGTCGCCAGAGTTGGTTGTACTCCACTCAGCCCAAAAATGCCAAAATCGAATATTTAAAACCACAATTGGGTGACGTTGTAGTAAGTAAATCCACTTTTTAAATGAGGTCTATGTTTAGCAGGGAAAATATAATGTGATGGGTGGAAGTAGAAAAAAGGCATTGAGGCCAGCAGAATAGTTTCAATTATATCTGGCTTAAACCGACTGTATGACAGCTCAGTCGTGACACACCCATGAACACACAAGTGTACGCACTAAAGTCTATAGACCTCACATTGGAAGCCTTTTCCTGGGTCTTTGAAGTGAACTGTGGTGTTTATTAGAGGCTTTCCCATCTCAATATGGGCCAGCTTTCCAAAACAGCCTCCTTGGTAACCTGGAAGCTAGCTGGAAGGGAAAAATTTCACTGGGCCAATGCACAATTGGCCAACCGCTCTCACCATGCATACACATGTGCACACTTAGTACAGAGAAGCGATTTTCTCAAGTCATGGTGAAAGGCATTGGTTTAAAGTGATCAAAGATGCTGACTGATTTTCAGTGTATGTTTTGCTTCTAGATGTGTACAATCATTTGAATGTGGCACGCCGTCAAAGCATGTTCCGTAAAATTATTATAGTTTGAACCGTTTCTTTTTAGGGTAAGGGTTGTGTTTAGTAGCTTTGTGAAAAACTGACTAAACCACTGCTCTGTTTTCAGACACTGACTTGAGACGAAAATCTTCTAACCTATTAGTGCCCAAATACTATGTTCTGATTGGTCTGAAGAAGTCTTGAACTCTGGTAAGGACATCCTTTGGGCTAGTATGTATATAACGGTAGAACTTCAAAACATTTAGATCACCTATAACATATCAATAGTCTATGTCAGGATTTGAATGTCTTCCATTTGAACGTTTTTTTCACTTCATATGTGTGTATCCTTGTCAACTCAAACATACTTGGTTGTGCTCCTTGTAGTTTCAGAGATAGTCACTTTTTTTTATAATTGTATTAAGTGCCTCCACTGTGACAAACTGCCTATGCTGCTTTTTCAATCTCTGTCTGAAACCAGAGCCCCTAAGCTTGGGAGGGGTCCACCCCCTTAGCTTATCATGTACAATGTATTGGGTAGCCTTTGCAGACAATTTACATGCACACACATTTATATAACACCATACAGGTAAGGGAAAACCCCCAAATGAATAATAACGCCTCGTTAATTTAGTCTTTTCAATGGCGTGGCATTTAATAGTTTTTCACAGCTCTGTGGCAGGGATATATAAGTTGTATGCTTTGGCAGAAAATAGTTATTATGATCAATTTATTTGTTGAAAGAACAAATGTATATAATAGAGAATATTGCCAGCATTATCCTATTAATCAAGCCTTTCTCGTTTCCTTGGATGTGTTTGTCCTTACCTTCAACCTTAGGCTTGGTTTCACCTAGACGCTCTGCAAACTTCTTCTTAAAGAACAGAGCCTGCAGTCTGTGCTGGTAGTGGTCAATTCTGATTAAGGGAAGAAAGGGAAGTGTAAGTTCAAAGCTTGAAGTCACCCAATCGTACCAAACTCCCCCTCTCAGTTTTCACAGGGCTTTTATCGTCTAACAGGCTCCCATCAAGTCGGAGAGTTGATAAATGGCTTTGTTAAACCTGCCCAAAAGTTCACAGAGGCAGAGAATGAGAATTTCAAAGACAAACAAGGGATATTAAATGGCAAAAAAAAGGACATAACTAACTCCCAAATGTATTCCTGGGACCAAAGGAGATGCAGTCAAAAGGAAAGAAAGTGGACAGGGTAATATTTCACAGAAAGAAATGAAAAGGTTTAATTATCTTGAAACAATTGTGCAGAAAGGAATAAATGCGCCGATTTAAAAATTCTCCATTGTCTGATGTGATGGGAGCCTCAGAAGGCCATCAAATCTTTTCACAGCTAAATGATGAATCGTTCAAAGTTAGAGACATATAGAGTTAGGATCTATTTGTGGCTTATGTCTTGATTCTGCACAAAATGATTGTTGTTCACTTTGGAAATGCTCCATTTCAAATGCCCATAGACAAACCTATTGCATCTGCTTTATAACAGGGTCACGGATCTCTGTGTCACCAATGTACATCACCATATCGTAATGTAACAAATGCATAGTGTTATTCTATAATAATGTAGACCTGTGTACCTGCTCATTTCAAAGAGGAAGCGATCTGCCCTTGCCATGCGCTCCAGCTCATGTTTGTGCTCCTCCAAGAGATCAATGTCACTCTTCTCTGGGACAAACTTCAGCAGCTGCAAAGATGCAAAGACAGAATTTATCCAAATGCTAATACTGTGAAGACCGAGGGGATAACATGCAGCAAATGGTTCGAGGCTGGATTCCAACCCTGTTCCTCCGCTTATGGAGCAAACACCAGTACATGGTCCACCAACTCTACCAATTGAACTATAGGGCGGCCCATAGTAGGTCATTTTTTATGTTGATTAGCTTTATCACTTGTGTAAATCTTTCCAAAACTTTATCTCTATTCTTTATTTCTTTTTGGCAGAAATATATGAAATCTCTAACTTTGTCTTGAATGAGTTCTGATCAAGAAGAGCACATCAAACCCCGTTAAAAAAGGGATATAAATGTCCTTCCATATACTTTTTCTACCCATAGAAGACTTGATCAGCCCCTTTTTTAAATATTTACATCATCCCCCACCCTCACCTGCTCCAGCATATCTTTGGACAGCTCTTCCCTCTCGTCCATCTCCAGGATCGCCCTCTTGATCTCTTCATTGCTCATTTTTAACCTGCAAATTAAAAAACAATGGGGTTTTAATTATTATACATTAGTTAAAGCTCATTAATTGGCACATTACAAACAGTGTGGAGAAAACTGTAACTAATACTCTGATCTGGACCCTTGTCAACCCCCGGGAACACGGCCAGCTGTTTTGAGTGCATGTAAAGTGTGCTGGGTTGCCTTTGGATCAATAACAGCATTGTTAGTCTGTGCATCAAAAACCTATTGACCAGCTGCTGACCCCATTTGGATCTAGTTCGTATCCTGGGGTCATTTGCTATTGACACGAGAGTGGGTTTAGGGACAGTGCTGCAGTTCTGTCAGACGGAGAAGGCTCTCAGGAACCCTCTTTATCGATCTGTAAAGGGAGGGGGGGGGGTTTGGTTCAAATTCTCTAAAGGGCTTTGGATCATTGCTGTTAAAAGACATACATATGGTAACCATATTGTTGGGTGGATTTTAAATGATGTCAATTGATTACGGTTTACATAAAGCAAGCCTTAAAGCCTCTTGGGAGGAGCAGGGTCATTTGCATTATTTCATACTGCTTAAAAGGGACTGTTCAACCGAAACTCAAATAAATATATATGTATATTGGTGTGTTGGAGATATTGGCCATTATAATGGATTTACATGGTACTACTATGATAAGGATACAACAAAAAAATACACAATTAAAAGATTCAACAGCAATGTCTTTTTACTCAACTTTTACTATACAGATTAAAAAGTATAGTTGTATATTAAACTTTCAGAAGCATGAGCCTCTCATCCATTAGATCAGGGGTGTCAAAGCTTCGGCTGGCGGGGCCAAATGCGGCCCGCAGGCCATTTTGAACCGCCCCTCAGCAAATCCTAAAACTGTTATGGTATATGGTCCACAAATGAAACTTGTGCTTGTCTTATATTATACTTCTTAAATATATATCTAAACCTATATTACACAGTATTCATGTGTTAATAAGCCCACTTTTCAAATGCATTCAGTCAATTCAAGTTGAAAACATTTTCTAATAAATCTGAGTTGATAAAAAAGTACAAACACTTATTTGCATAACAAGCTTGAAATAGACCCTTCATATGTCCCCTTATTATCAGCAATCTGAGGCTTCTGTTTTAAGGAATGAAGATAAATGAAATCCTACAGGGAGCTGGGATGTAGGCTGTTTTTTTTCTTAAAGCATTTTCCTACATTTGATTGATTTTGCTAACTTATAACTTAACTTACGAGAAACTATACGTCACCTCTAGTGAGGGGCCCAGCCCTTTGTATATTTTTCTGTATGAGGCCCTCAGTGAAAAAAGTTTGGACACCCCTGCATTAGATGCTGTGCACTGATACGGTTGGTGAGTGTAAGAAAATGGTTCCTACATGAAACTGTTCACAAGTTCTGTGGATTACCTTGATTAACCGGGTGGTGACTTCTGGAAAACCCCATTTCTTTTGAGTTTTTCACATTTTTTAAAACTCCAAGGAATCCATCTAGTTCCATCATATTGGAGAGAAGGCAGACACATCTTCGACCCAAATATCCTTAATTAAAAGTTACAGATATCACTAACCAATAAGAATAAAAATGTGCATTTTGGGGATGAAGTGTCCCTTTGTTGTGGAGACTAATAGCACTTCAATGTCTAAAAATAGACAAAAACCTCATCATCTAAACACTCCAGAGACACATCCTGGATAATGCTTTGTGACTATCATATGACTCAGCTTGCTCTTAAAAGTGGATGGTAATTCAATTACACAGACAGATGTCTTTGTGTGTCCATTAAAACCACATTTCCTGTACCAGACACCAGAAGCACCTCCCTAAAGCAGCTCCACACTGAGTTACATCTCTAACCCCTGACCCCTCACAGTTCTAATCTAATAACCAGATAAAAGCTAGAAGATTACTGATAGTACAACATTACATGATTATTTTTTCCGGCTGGGACACCTACTTTGAAAGAAGAATGACACAATTCTGTGCACGTCGGCCATCGATGACTGACAGCTCCTTGACCTTCCGCGTGCTCACGTATATGTCATCCATAGAGCCCGTCTCTTTCTGCAGAAAGAGAAAGACAGAGATCCAGATTAAATTTGCAACTTGGTTCATTTTATAAGAGAGCTTAAAATAGAAATGCAAAGCCTGCTCAGGGCTTCTTCTCATATCTGTCTGACATCCGTAATTTGTTGTCATGAACTTGTGAGCATTTGACAACGTGTTAATTTGGAGCAGACATTTAAAAAAACACAGACAAATTCTTGCAGTTTGATAACTGACACCATCAAGCATGTACCGTACTAACATGTTGCACTCCAGCCAAATACATTAATGGTCTCAGTCACTGACACTGAATGCATATTGCACGTCTTATTATAAACCCTGGACTGAATTGTGGCTGCTGTATGAAAACATGTTTGAAAAAAGCTGTGGAAAAAGTTCACAAATTGATGCTGTTGCAAGAAAATATATAAATCAGGTCCTGCGGGGGAAGATTTTATGTGGTGGGTCACCACTGCAAACACAATGCAGGCAGACCTATAAAGCTATCAAGAGGCACAGGAAACACTGTGCAAGACTTGGTTCAGGCCAGTCACACAAATGTAGTATTAACATTCCAGAGGGAGAGGGAATACATGTCTGAGAAAAACGGTCAGGGCTGCATGTAAAACACAACCTATTTATGGTCCAAGCCAGCTTACTGCTCACCAGAAAACGTTCTTTTTGAGGTTGCCGGCTATGACGTATGTAAAACAGATGCGCCTTATAAAACAAGTGTCGTTTTTCCCTGCCTGCATTGACCCGCAGTGCCTGGCAACAACCTGAGGTTGGCACTGGGTTAGGGGGACAACTCCCATTCACTGAGCCCACCAAAGCCCTCTCTGCCGACGCACTTAAGGCAGCTTTGCCAACTTGTTTTTTTTTGTTGTGCCAAGAAACAAAAAGTTGCCAGTGGCAGCAATTCAATACAGACATTTCCTGCTTAGTTAATGATGAGGATTATGAGAATTAAAGGAGAAATAATTTTCAGCTGCATTGTTAGATGTTGAGTTTCTTCTAAAACATGTTTACATGCTCTAAGGTAAAAAAAACAACAACACATTACTTGTATCAAATGGTCTATCTGGGGAAAACTGTAATCAATTTCTGTCTGAAATGCTCTATTTTAGCACCTGTCTCTTTAAAAAACCCCAACTGCTCTGATTGGTCAGTTTTAGAGTTCTTCTGCATCAGGGCTAATGGTGTCCCTTCACCGTCATTGCGGCCAGGAAATAACTGCAACGGCACTGTCTACCAATTTCTCTAGTTTTGTGACATCATAACTGTACGGAAGTGATGACGGCTCATTTAAACTTTCTGACTACAAGCAATGTGGAGTTCTTCTTCGATTGAACGTTTTGATAGTTTTACAGTATTTATATTACACTTAGACCCGGTTTGTAATAAAAAACACGGCATAGGAGAAGAAGATAGAGCAGTGGCGGTAGGTAACCATGAAATAAAGATCCTGAAAAAGCTTTTACTCACCTGTTTGAAGGATTGGTTAGTGAGCAGCTCCTGCCCAGGCATTCGTAGAGTGCAGAGAGACAAACACATTGAAAACACATGCAAAGATTAGCATTTCAAGCAGAAAAAAGAGGTGACTATAGAGCAAGGAACTACAACTATGCATACTACAAGCTGAAGCTGGGAAGCAATAATAATCTACTGTCCAAGTCATCACAGGCTCATGAAAATATATTGAAATTTCTCTTCATAGGTGAACAGAAAAGCTTTTAAACTCTGTTCTATTTTGGTTTCAGTATTTTCAAAAGAGGTCACGACTTTTATAATGTATTTTTTTGATAACATCTATGTCTGCCTTGACAAGTAAAAACAAGAACATGAAAAATGAGTGTGGTAACCGAACCTACAGAAGGGGGAATGTAAACAGAAGTCCATTTTGAAAGAAAAAACAATGACAAGTTAGGAAAAGCAATTATGCCGTGTATAAACTTTGCAATATCGCAATAGAATTGAATCGCACTCTTGCTAAATCACCTTGGGTTTTTATGTGGCTATATCCATAGAGGTGGCCATTTAACCGTTAGCCCGTGCCAATAAAAACCTGCTCTGTAAAAAATAAATACACACAGTAAATCAGCGTCAGCAACAGCCCCAAATGACCTATTACTCTTTAATAAAAGCCTGAAAAGACAAGTTGTGCTTTAACCTGTCAGAGGGCTTTTAAGCATGGCAGTAAAATACCTTGTAAAGGAATTCAACAATAGTAATGCCTCTTCCGAGACTTTGCCAAGCACTACTCTTCCACTGACGTGAATCTTTGAAAATCATTACGGCATATTGACATTCCACTCTGACGCAGTACAACATATCAATTCATGCATATAATGTTATCCCATGACAAGTGGTGTGTAATCACTTTGTAGCATTGAGGGAAGTAATTGCTAGGTACTGTATTGTGTTGCCCCGAAGGCATGCATACTGCAATTATCCTGTTTGTAAGTCCCTGGTTGAACATGCTTTAGTTAATTGCCTCTTTATTTTAAGCTGGGTGCTTCGGTAAAACGCTTCCTGTGTCGTGAATCCTCGTGACTTTCCTGGTGTTTCCACACTGTTGCCCTGCTCCATGAGCCCGTGATGACCCCAGTCAATTCCCCATTTCTCACACCGCAGATATCATGGCAAAGCTCGAGCTCAGAGGTGTTTCTACAATACGGCATTCAGCAGCTGCTCATGTTAGCCTGGAGCTGGACCCTTATCACTCTCAAGAGGACTCTTACAACATCCCACCACACGCACACACACACACACACACACACACACACACACACACACACACACACACACACACACACACACACACACACACACACACACACACACACACACACACACACACACACACACACACACACACACACACACACACACACACACACACACACACACACACACACACACACACACACACACACACACACACACACACACACACTAGAGAATCCCTTCCAAGTCCAAATGCAAGGTTATTAAAACAAGAGGCATAAAATGGATTTCTGGGTCTATATTTTCATCCTCGCCAAAACACACACTGTATCCCACTTGGTAGCAAATCCAAACCTGTTGTCTTTGATAGGCGGAAAACATCTTCTCGATGTCCTTGAGGTCAAGAAT
Source organism: Eleginops maclovinus (assembly GCF_036324505.1). Lineage (NCBI taxonomy): Eukaryota > Metazoa > Chordata > Actinopteri > Perciformes > Eleginopidae > Eleginops > Eleginops maclovinus. Next base: position 7,949,907 of record NC_086367.1, read on the forward strand.
CTTGAAAGCTCTCAGGTCATCGATGTCATTCCAGATTGTGCCGTTGATCACATTCTGAAAAGGGTGAAAGGGACATAAGGGGTTGATTTAAAAAAGGTACAACTGGTACAATTGAATTAGACTTTCAATATTTCCCCTCGACAGTGGTTAAGCAGAGCAGATCTTCTCACCTCTCCTAGTTTGGCCCAGTTGAAGGACTTCAGAGGATGAGAAGGCGTAGGGATGGACTTGGAGCGCATGGTGGAGTTCAATGAAGAGGGAATAGGAGGAGGCGGAGCTCCGAAAATGGGAGGGGCTCCTGGTGGAGGAGGCGGTGCTCCAGGTGGGGGAGGAGGTGGGGGAGGAGGTGGGCAGCTAAATGGCAGCGGAGGAGGAGGTGGTGGACAGCCACCCATCATAGGTGGTGGAGGTGGAGCCATGGGGCCGCCAGGAGGAGGAGGCGGAAAAGACACACCAATCCCCTATTGGTGGGGGGACAGAAATAAAAGTTATAAGATGTCTTGAATAATATTTCACTGCAGCAAAAATGCAATTTAAACACAAACTAGCTCAGCATATGTATTGGAAGCAGGGTTAAATAGCTAGCTTTAATTTAAAATAGAAAAAAACTACCACCTTATACCCCGAAAACAGTCAAAATAACATTATATCTTGTAAGCTAGCAAACTAGCAAACAATACATCCAAAACACAATGACACCTTTAAAAGTCAGTTACTGGGCCATGCTGTTTGAATGATGTAATTAGCATCTATGCATAAGATAACGTAAGCTAGGCTCACTTAGCTATCTTGCTACATTTGCCAATAACACATACAGGTTTAAAGAGTAAATATGACAGCTGTGGAGCTGCTGGAAGGCTATGTTGACCATTTCCTGCTTACAGTTGGGTTGTAAATAAACACTAAACAAATCTTCTTAGGAGCTAAAGTCAATCAAGCAGACATTATTCCTATAAATCCTGTCTAATTTGTGATGTTTCTGTATTCAACTTTATTTACTGGGCTGTTGACAAAACAGAGAAATCTGTCCAAAAATAAGATAAACACAATTAAAAAGAGCAGCATACTGTATCACCGATTTATACAGGATGGTTTATGTTTCGTTGTAAGGTTTGTAAGAAGCAGCAGTGCTCACAGATATGTCATTGATACGTGAGGACAGGTCATGGACTTGCTCCCTGGCAGAGCGCAGCTCCACTCCCTCACGCTGGAGTTTGTCCTTCATTTTGTTCAATGTCTTCATCATGTCATCCTTTTCCTGGGTCTTGGTTTCACACTCTCGCTCCTTCTTCTCTAGTTTACCTAGCAGCTCTAAATGATCTAAAATGAAAACATGGCAAAAAATGCATGGTACATTACAAGATGCATTTTTCATTTCAACCTGCAGAGTGCAGTGTGTAAAACAAGTCTTACCTTTCCTGAACTTCTCTGCCTGTTCTCGCCACTGTTTCACCTCGTTCTCATTGACCAACCTGTAAAGCAGGCAGACAAAAATTAGCACAGACACAAAAACAGACAAACTTGCACACAGCGCTCACATATAGGGGTCAACAGCAGTACAACCAAGTCTAGGCAAATTCAATATTTGGGTTGGAAATCAACTGACAATAAATCTAATCATCCAGATTCATTACCGGCATTGACTTGGTTCATGCGGTTGGCTCTTTTAAGCAGCGTAACACAACATTAGTGCTGAAATAAATCCTGCTAGGCTGAAATTAATTATATTGTGTTATAAAATGTGACACTTGGTAAGCTTGGCTGAGGGTAAACAGGGTTGCTTTGGTAAATGTGATCAGTTAATGTGTGGGCAATCAGGGTATAAGTAAAAAAAAAAAAGAATAGAAAGGTTGGAACTGAATGAAAGGAAATGAAAAGATGATCATATGGACAGTTTTGAAGAGTTAATTTAGCTAGAAATATTTGAAAAGTGAAACCTTGAGCATCGGTGGAAGCCATGTCTAGAGTTGAGAGAATAGACATGTTTCAGCGGGATAGAGAGTTCCAAGTAACAAAGAGCATAAGAGAGGGAATCGCTGAACAAGTGCTAACATACGACTGCCAACGGGGATAAATGAAACTTCCGGTATTTCGCACAAGCAAATCCACATCAGCATTAAAGCAAACTGGTCATTAATCAGATTTAGGTCTTCTAAACGCATGTGTTAGTGAACAGGACAGTCTGAATATAAGGAGAGGGCTGCTTTAATGACATCTCAAGCTACGCTCCATTGATCCAACTCTTTCAAAGAGAGCAGTTTCTTATTCACTGGTCAAATAAATACCTTTACATAGCTGTGGAAAAAATGTGATTGGTACAGGAGTGTTAATTTTGGGTGAGGCACACGTGTGAGTAGTCAGAGCCATCGTCATGGTGACTGCAGATGATGGATGACTTTGTCTCCAAGTTGTTTTAACAGTTGTTTTAACGTCCCCTTCCTCCGCACCACAAGACCTACAGTAAATGTTCAGCCTCCGGCACGCAGCCAACACAATGAGGAGATCTCAGTTTATGCAAATCCTTCTAGAATTTACTCTTTGAGAGTTTATGGAAACACAACAAGACTTTGGCAGTGATGTTAAAGCAAGGGATAGGCTTTGACCACTGTGATTGATCTGCAACAGACGGTAATGGACGTCTGGGCTTCAAATCCTGCTTTCTGTATGCTACTGGAAAGAATTACGCTCAAGTGAACTGATTGTACAAACAGTAGTGGCTGAATTAGTGAACAAAGTAGGAGCGAGCGGGGGCCAAGGTTTACCACGCCACATGTTTTATGGAGCTTTCACCGCGGAGGCTAAACATATTCATCACTGATTTGAAGCTTGCTTTCGAAGTAACAAAAAAAATGGAGGGATGAAAAGGAAAACAGGACAGTTGAAAGAAAGAATTATGGGAAAAACACACTAAATCTCTTGAATGGATTCATCTTTTTACACTATCAACAGCACACCATGGTCTTGGCTACTGAACACAAATAAAGACTGGTTTTAAAATTCTGAAATAACAAGACCACAAAACCCTGAAAATGTAAGTGAATCCCTCCGTGCGACAGTGTTGACTTTGCCCATTATGACATACTGACCACGACGTCCTGAGCTTGGTTTTCCCTTTATAACACGATCATTTCTCCCTTTTGTCTTTACATGAAAGTGACCGCTTGGCCGCACCTAAACATGGCTGACTTGACTGGCCTGTCCACTTAATGCGATTAGAACCATTTTCCTTTTGATCTCCAGCTTCCGCTTTCATGCCAATTCATGCTTGGAGCGTGGCTTCCTCTGATTCTACCCAGGACCCCCTGTTGCCAGCTGCACCTCACCTTCCTGTGAAACCACATTCTTCACTGCCATCGCTGGCACAACATGTTTAAATATAGCCAGTTCAAGAGTGGTGTAACAGGTTTTATTACATTATGAGTGAATATTGATTTACTGTAAATGCTTCCTCCACTAGAGCTCTGACGCAGTGGCTATCTGTCTTCCAGCTGTGCCTCAAACAATCTGATATAAAGCTGAAGTTAATATCAGACTTGTCTTTGATCTTTGTTGGAAGTGATGCATTAACAACAACGATTTTCCAGAAATGAAGCTTTACAGCGTCGGAGAATAGGAAACAGTTTTTAAAAGGCCTGAAAAAAAGCCAAGACAGAAATCTTGTAAGAAAGAAGTTATCAGAATCTATCTTTATTTCCCTTTTTCCATTCCTACTCTCTCAAACACATGCGCTGACATCTACTGTACAACACCTGTCAATTGGCCGACGTTGTTTGAGGTTGATGAGATTCCACTTACATGCGAATTATGTTCTTAACACTGAAGTTTTCCAGAGGGGCGATGTCGGGGTCGCCCTTCTCGTCCTGCAGGACTATCTGCTGGAGGATCCTGTCTAAGAGCTGCCAGTGCTGCAGGCTGCCACCACCACGTTTATCTAAGTAAGGAGACATAGTAAGGTCATACCAATATATTTGTCAGTTTAATATGAAAAGTTGGCCTAAGATGAAAGTACACTTTATTTGTTAATTATTTTAATGTTATAACAAGCTTCCTGTCATGCATGTACTCACAGGGCATCTGGAGGCAGTGCTGGAGGATGGACAGGAGGTTGGGGTACGCATCTGAGTGGCTCAGCTTCTTCTTGATCAGCTCAAACATGGCACCGGCACTCTTAGTATCAACGTGGGACTATCAAATAAAGAACAGGTTTGAATTACAATACAGTTTGACCATTAATTTGTTTGCCTTTGGATCAGTCGAGCCATATGGCAGCCAAACCATAGAGCCAATTGAAGCCATGCTAATAAACACAAATGATCGGGGGGGAAATGGTTACTCACAGTATCAAATCTTTTGGCTAACTCTGAGTCATCTTCATTCCGCACCATCTCAAAGAAATCCAAATGCCTGGGCAGGGAAAAATAATAGCCTGAGATTAGAGCAGTTACTGCCTCTTCACCACAAACAATAACAAAGTCAATTTCTACACAACACACGGGTGAAGCATGATTTTTGCTGAAGAGTGATATCATTTATTAGTTTATTGCTCATTGGCTTCTTCCTCACCTATCCAGAGTGGCGTTCTCATGCTCTCTGAGCTTGTCGATGACCGGCTGGATGCCCAACATCAGGAACTCGTATCTTAGGTGGAGTCGGAACTCAAGGTTGTCCTATAAATAAAAGAACAATCAACAAAACGACATCAGAAAAATGCTAATCATTTGACTTCTCAAATGGACATTGGTTATTAGATATCAACCATGTGCCTGGTAATCACATTTGCATTTCAAACAACATTTACTATTGGTGAAATAACAAGAGAAACATTGTGATTAAGAAAGACATGACAAAAAATCATGTAATAAGTGGAAGTGGATTTTTCAACCACCGGAAAGAGCTGAGCTAGCCGTATCTCCTGCTTTTCTAGTCTTTATGCTAGGCTAAGCTACCTTAAGTTCAGCGGCTTCTCGCTGTAGCTTTTTAGGGTTAGGGTTAGCAAGGAAACACTAGAGCGAAATAACCTTCTTAGCTAACTCTCTGCCCGAATGTCCATTCGTTTATTTTCCAAAAATGTAGAACCCTTATGTTCACATAAACTAGGGTGACCAGATTTGAGGTGGCGAAAAAGAGGACACTTGCGATTGTTGGGGGGGAAGTCTAAGTACAGTAGACTTCTGTGCAAAGCGCCATTCAATTTAAGTACACGCTTAATGGTCCCATGAAAAACTGTGAAAACCGGACGTTTTCATGAATTTATAAAACCCCCCCGGACGCTCCGGACAGGACATAAAAAGAGGACATGTCCGGGCAAAAGAGGACGTCTGGTCACCCTACATAAACATTATAATTGGAAGCTAACAGAGGCTAACACCAGATTTGGGTATAGGCTAGTCAAACCTAAAGAGGGATTCTTGATTCGTTAAAACTTCAAGTAAAATTGAAACATTTCCCATACAAATGTGTTGACTTCTTGAACTAAATTCAACTGAAGTTGTTTTCCTTCCTTTGTTTAATAGGGTGTATCTAAAATGCCTATGGATGTGCTCACCTCCCCTGCTCCAGCATTGAGCACAGCGTTGATGAAGGACATGATGGCAGTCTTTAAGTTGACCTCGTCTCTGTAGCGTCCTGTACTCTTGTCCAGCTCATTCAGCAGCGTCTACATGGGCATGACAGATCAAACAGTTAGCTATCAAGTAGGTTGGATCCAAAAATACATTTTCCACATTTAAATCATCAGATAGCAAACGAGTCAGAGATTGAAGGAACATGTTGCTACAATCTTGATTTTTCAAAACACAACATTAAAGAGAAACCTTGATAACACATTTCTTAATACCCTTTTTTCCCTCTGAAACTTACACCGACATACTTAAGCATCTTAATCATAACTCAAAAGGCCTCCAAAGTTCAAAATCACTCAGCCCCTGTGGTGTTAGCTTAGCCTGAGGTGGTATGATTTAGCACACACCCCGGGGAGACGCGTGAGATGTGGCTTGTTGACTCAGTCCTGCTAGTCACTTAAGCACCACACATACCATGACCTCCGTAATTCTGGATGTCCTCACTTGCCTTTAATATGTATGCCCACAGTGTTGACTTAACCTGAGGCTCACAGTCTGAGCTGCAGCAGCACGAGTCTCTAATCAAAATGACCACAGGGTGATTTATTTGAGCATCACTTTGAAATATTTGTCTGCAACTCCCCATTTTGTCTGTCTCCCCCATTCAACAGCAAAGGCCTCATACAGAAGGTATGTTGGACCATGAGTTTTCAGGTTAAACAGCATTTAGCACCCTCACCTGAAAGCGAGTCCTCTCCGCAGCGTATTTCTGGTAGTGCGCCATGGCCTGTAGAACCTTCTTGTGTCCGTCGGGCACCAGGCACACCGCCCCGAGAATCTCCAGCACGGCTACTTTGGTCTTGATGTTCTCCGTCCGCAGGCTCTGGGAGATGGTGTTGATGCTCTGAGGATGTGCGAGTACGTGTGCGCGGCCCTGGGAGTTGTTCATCAGGGCCTTGATGCAGCCGATGACCGAGGTGTGGACGCGGCTCTCCGACGTCTCGTAGTCCATGCTGCGCAGGAAGTTGAGCAGGCAGGTGAGGCCATCGAGCTCGATGAAGCGCGTGACAAACCTGGAGGAGGTGGGGAGGTAGATAAGTAGAGATTCAGAAGAAAGTCTATATCCATGGACTTTCCAGTAGTGTGGTGTGTCTTGTAAAGCTGTAAAAAACATTTCAAACCTTGGTTCATAACGTTGACATTCAATTTAGTTCTATTCATAACTTAGAGAAACATTGCATGGAATATTCTTTCTCTTTCTATTAAAACACCCATACACACACAGCAGCTCAACCATCTTTAGATGCTGTTGTATTATGTATAAGAAGTACTTATAAAAAGATATGCTGCAGTGCCCTGGTTCTCATAAACCATGAAGTTCACGTCTTGCCGTACAACATTTCAAATTTTTCTTTCTTTAATAATCTCTTCAAGTAGGCTTTATCCATATAAGATTTTTTTTTGTGATGATCAGATATAGTACATTTATTTGTCCAAAAAACAACCAAAGATATTGTAAAAAATTGTCTTCACAATATCCCACGGCACAAACTTCAAACTTCAGACACTCAATTTGAAACGCAGACCGTCTGTTATAACTTGTAGAGCATAAGCAAAGATAACAATACATTTATGAGAAAGCTCCTCCAGTGCCACTGTTCTACATGCTGAGTGCAGTAAATCCTCCACATGATGAGGAGACTGACCTTTTTGTGTATAGTTGGTGGAAAATTAAGTGCTACCAATCAAGAATCGCCTATGTCTTAGTAAAAGTATATGCACTCTCCTACTGACAACCTTCATTAGTTGAACTAATTAGAAATCAGCAAGTCATTACCCTCGCTGGATGAGAAGCAGACCTTTCTGAATGACAGGCAGGACGTGTGAACATTGAGCGCAGTCACATCTAGTGAGAACACCGTGGGCTCTATTGTAAATGACCTTCCCACTCACTAAGATTCCTGATAGGCCTCATAAATAATAAAACAAATGAGGGCTTGTATTAGGAGTAAAGAAGCAGAGGACGAATAGAGTAAAAGAGAAGAGGGGTGGACAGTGAGGAAAAGAGGAGAGGGTGTGATTTAAGATTTATTGCCCCTCATTGCAACAAATACATTGTTGTGATGTCAGAAGTTCCACTTGGCTCGAGCAGGCATGGAAAAAACAACGAAACATGTAAATCATCCAGTTATTATCCCTACAAACGATCAGCCGTAGATTTTCCAGCACACACGCGCATTCTTCACCTGGCATGACCAGTAAATCTTTCAAAGACAAAATCCTGTGATCTCCAGCAGCCCCCCGGTGTTAGATCAAGAGGTCATACATGAATGCACGCTTACAGCTGACCTTCCCCCACAATGTATTTGAATGGTAAAGACCGCACACAACAGAGAGCGTGCTTCTTGCTAAAGCTGCCGTCTCGGCCCTAGCTCCCCACCAAGGAGGCGAAAAATCAATCGAGTACATTAGCTACAACTGAAATCCGATGAAGCACAGACACTAGAACTAGAGCAAGGCAGAACTGATCCAACTGTTTCATGTCACACGTCTTATATCAGCAGTTCTCCGCCCTCAGAGAGAAAAAGGTGTCATGCCGGGAGAGAAATTAAGCTGAACATCCTTGTGATTAATGTATGGAAAAACAGGAGGGTGAGAGTTGTTGTTGGAGAAAGGGTTGAAGAGGGCTGGATGGGATTCAAGGCTTCGCTTGCTGCCTGCTTTACTTGGCACTGCTGCCTAGCCAAAAGCTTACCAAAAGAAAGTGTACACAAAAAACGGATGCACTAATCCTATGGACCAGAACTCTGTGCATTCACTTGTACAGAGAAAGGAGGATAAATGTGATGGGTACGGAGATGGGGTAGAGCGTTAGATTTAGGATTTTTTAAAACCCTCCTCGGGGTACTCCAGTTAAGTTTAAAACATTTTTTACAAGAAATACAGCTTCTCTTGTATACATTTACTGACCTGACATGACAGGTGGTACATTTCTACAAAAACCTCATTGGAAACCGTAAGGAAAAAGACATGAACCTTGAAAAATACTTTTCAAGTTATCAGAATAACTATCTGTCAATCTAACTATTGTCAAAGACGGTAAAGAAAAGCCTTCAGTGCACTTGTTTGCTTCCTTTCAATTAGCAAATATTCTGTAGTACTATAATTGGTCAGGCCTATGGATGCTCGGACACAAACATATTTATTGAACCCATGCACGATGGAATACGTGATCCTAGGATTCTTGTGAGATCTTGCAAGGTAAACCAATTTTAGCCAACCTTCGATATCATGGTGGAAGAGAAACATTTTCGTTGGGTTTGCACTTCCAAATGTTGTCGCTAGCTGGCAGAATGTAAATCTGCTCTGGGCACCAATGGCATTCTGTTAAGATTTTAAGTAAAAATTAGAGCCTGGTGGTTTTTCATTCCTTTGCCAACCAGTCAAGTTGCGTTTTACTTGTCATATTTCCTCATTCCTACTACATGCAAAGTAATGGTTCAATTTTAGATTAATAAATACAATGCATTTTATAGGTTTTTGTTGCATACATTTCACACAAACACATGGCATGGCTCTCTTCTCCTCTCCGCATCTTTCATCTTCTCTCCAGTGAGCACTACAATCAATGGACCCAATCTCCTCTAAATTTGGAACCGTTGACATTCACGCTGAGCCGAGTGGTATGCAGACCTTTTATCCCCTTTTCTTTTTTTTTGTTCTTGGTACCACCGCTGCATACTTGAAAAGCCGCTGGGTTTGCGTTTGAGACAGTGAGAGCTCGCATACGATATGAGCTCAGGCAGAGCTGAACAATACCAAGGTCGAGCAAACCACACATTAAATTGTTCAGACAGACAATGGAAAGAAGCGAGGAATATAACTTGGGATGGGACAAGGCTTAACAAAAGGGACTGTGTTGAGGCCAAGGATGGTCAAAGGTAACATGAGGTGCGGATTGAAACAGATATAAAACCAAGAGGTAGCTAATATTATTTTTTTGTACAGTATTTGCCAATGTGGTTGGTTACTCCCAAGGATTGTCATGTTATTTCCAATGTTGTAAACAGCATGAAACCCCGCAACCAAAGGCAGACAATACTCTGAATGAGCAAGACAGTGCAGAACCAGATGCTCAAATTTGAATTAATTGCAACAGACCAGACTTTTTGAGGTTTTAGCTCCAGAGACAAAAACATGCTGCCTTGTTGAACTACGGGCGACCCGTGCGTGGCAGAGTCGGTCAAGAGTTCATTCCTGCCTCAAAGCCTGACCACACTAACTTTTCAGAACGCTACACTCAAGCCATCATGTGCTCCATGCCTCTCTTCCGCATTACGTTTAATCAGCGCGCACACACTTAACATCTCCATCAAACACCCACTCACCTACCCCAAGGCACAGACACGCACCTATGTTTTACTATAAAAGAGCCAGAGTGTGGACGAGGGCCCCCGAAGTTCTTCAGAGGTGTGCTTTTAACTATTTGACCGAGGTGTCTGCAGCGTTGGAGGACAAGTCATATGATATCAGCACTGCTCTCACTCAAATAAATTTGACTTGATATGAGGCCCAGCATATTAACTGTGGTAAAAAAAAACCTAAGGGCAATGCACATAAAAACTGACACACACACATGTACAGATCACAATACAACCACGAGCCAAGGTGCACATCTGTGATGCATATAGTATATCATGGCAGGAAGGGAATGGCTATTATAGACTGGGCTTACAGTTAAATCTACAGGGAGAGGTTTTTGTGTGTGTTGCTGTTTTTGAACACAGTTGTGCATCTCCTGTGACTTATCTGTGAGAGTTGGAAACAAAAGCCAAACAGATTTCTCATAGAGTGGTCAATTTTGAAAGTTTTGGTTGCTTCCATAACTTCTTTCTTTCGGACTGGTGGAAATACACCGATCAGCCATAACATTATAACATTATAATTATAATAATGTAGTTGGGAAAAAATAAGAAAGGGCTCCAATTCCGTTAAGCAAAACCGTGAGATATCCGGCGGTAAAATGTTTAAAGACATAATATTTGCATGTAGGGGGAGCAAATGGTCCAGGGAGCTATTGACACAGGAGCAAAGAGAACGCCTTCAGTCCACTCGAGTCAATATTCTTGCTGGAATACATTTGCAGAAACAATGTCTTGCAAGAGCCGTCTTGGGAAGCATTGCGATGCTCTGCAGAGGTGAGCCCTGGGACTGCAATGCGTTCTGGGCCAACACGGCCTTAGTGACCTCCGGGAAAGCTTAATTTCCTGTCCTTTCTGAGTTATTTCACCACGGAAATGACACAATGGTGAGATACAAGAATGTGCACACGGTATGCTCCTCGGCACGCACATAAACATCAGTGCAGATGATTTAACGGGTCAACAGTGCTTACTGTATGTAAGCACACTTGAATGTGTAGCTCAAAAATCCACAAGAGAGGATAAATATTTAAATATCTGGAAGCTAAATTGACACCAGGCTGACTACATGGCTGTATCAGTTCGTGTTTGCATGCTGGCCCTCATATGCACACTTCAGTTTTATGTGAGTAAACACATGTGATGGTTCAAGCTCCATTTGAGAGATGGTAAACAAAGCAATAACAGCTGGCAGGGAAACCAGATAAGCTGTAAACTCACTAAGAAACAAACATAGCCCATGTCCAAATGTCTCTGTTTATGGCTGTTTGTGATGAATCAAATGTATATTTGTAGATAAGACATCTGGGCCATTAAATTGGTTTTAACTATTAAAATCAACCCTGACAATAGGTGGATGGAGTACAGCATGTCTTCCTGTAAAAATATACCTAACTGTTGTCACCTCGCTCTGTCTGGCCCTATTATGCTCATTTACAGGTTCATATTTGTATTTTGTGGCTCTACTATGATATGTTTACATGCTTTAATGTTCAAAAAGCTCTTTGTTTTTCTCATACTGCCTGTGCTGCAGCACCTCTTTTCACCCTCTGAAACCAGAGCCCAGTCTGCTACGATTGGTTAGCTGGACGGCTCTGTTGTGATTGGTAAAATGCTTAGCGATGACCCGGGATTACCGGGGTCCGGAGTGTTATTTAAAAAATGTATTCTGTTACAATTAGTAGTTACAGTTAAAAACATTTACTCAGTTACCAAATCCAAGTATCAAAATATAAAAGTAATGTGACTTTGAAATAGATATTCTGAAGCTTTTCAATGCTGTCACCATGAAATAACTATTATAATCGGTGTCATTATCACATTCCATATTCATTAAACCTTATCACCTCACATTGTCAATGGGGATGGCAATCAGGTTGTGAGTGGGTGTTCTGCTGACAATGTGCTGTTTTGTGCGCTCGGCCTGGCACCCTGCATGCCCACCATGTGTTTGTGTCCTGTGGCCCTGCAGAGCGGGCTGAGGGCACAAGGGCACCTCTTCACAAGCAGACTCAGCTGCCTCTTTGAAATGCCGCAGGGAGGGAGGGAGTATCGGGCACTCATCCAAACACACAAATCAACGCATAGACACCACTGTGTTTCAGTAAATGCTGCCATAAAGGGAGACAGTACTGCACACACACCCTGTGAAGCAGAAAGTCCTCTATTTTTTGTTTTAGACTCCCATTTGTCACCAAGGCGAGGACATTTACACACTGCCCAGGATTTCCCTGAAAACCCATATACTGTGGGACACACCTGCTCCCCACATCACTGGAAAGCACATCTGCGTGCTAATGAGCAATAACTCACTCTGGGTACAGCAAGGGCGCAGGTGCATTACTGACTCCAGCCACTTTTGATAATTAATTAAATACACTAGTATAAAATAAAAGGAGTTAATGATTAATAGGGAAACTAAAACTGCATGGCTAAACACCCGCAAATAAAATAAAAAATAGTTAAAGGTCCCCTATTATGCAAAATGCAGTTTTTGCTGTCTTTTATACATAAATATGTGTCCCCAGTGTGTAAGGAGACTCACAAAGTGTCAGAAAATACAACCCTCTCTCTTTTCCTCCTTACCCACATCTCTAAAAATGGAGGCACAAACGAGCTGTTCCAGATTTGCTGCGGATATGACGTCATATCGGAAATGGGGGCTGGTTTTATGTTGAACTCCTCGCAACGTCCCGCCCAAGTTACACGTCCCAACCTATCGTCCGCAATATACAGTCGCGAGCTGAATAACCTCTGCAGCTCCTCTGTGTGTCTGTGTAGGAGGTCTGCAGGAGGGACTTAGAGTAAATCTGTTATATATATATTATACATATAATGTCTCTGTTCCAGTGGTAAACACTGAGAAAACAAGTGTTTCAGAAATAATGCGTGATGTGGTTTGGAACATAAAATGGCATTTAATCACAGCAGCATTTAGCTGAGTATCTCAGTTAGAAACGTTGCTCTTCAGACAGAGAGCTGCATGACGCTCCAAAGGGGCGTGGCCAGCTTCAGGTCTGCTCAAATTTAAAGAGACAGTCACCGAATCAGCACTTCAGGAACAGGGCTGAAATAGAGGGGTATGAGGCATGCTAGAAAGGGTGATCTGTTTGGTATTTTGAGCAAAACACTTCACAGACATGTTTTGTATAGATATTGCCCTACAATATATTGTTAAAATATAGCATAATAGGAGACCTTTAAAACAAAGATGTATCACTGTCGACCTGAAATACCTGAAACTGGGTCCCGCTGCTTGAATTCAGCATGTATCTCTTGGATAATGTACCATCTTTAGAGTTTGAATTGTCCAAATTACACAATGCAACCAGCTGCTACTGACTATGGGAGATTCATAACTCTTCAAGACAAAGTACCAAGATATGTTGCCTTTACAAGCCTTTTTTGTACATCAACTCTGGAAATCTACAGTTACATGAACAAGTGAGAAAAGAGTAGCTTCACCACTCCTAAGAGTTACTGATAAAGGAATATTGTATTGTATATTGTAATATGTTTGTGCATTTGCATGATTTATTGCTATAGTGGGTTATGACATACAGTAAATGACATGACAGGATTCCACTCATTGCATTATTTTTTCCTGAACTCCAAATCTTAACAAAGGCTGTTTTAACAGAACAGTTAACCAGATGCAAGTCCACATTTGGTGTCCAAAGTTACGTGATTCATTTAGATTTATAAAGTGCCTCCCAAATGTTTTCCCTCATCTTATTACAACTCAAGCAAGTTGCTGGAATAAATGCACAAAACTTATGCAATGCATCTGGAATATAGTGTCTTCTTACCAGCCGTGTTTCTAGTTATAATGTTTTGGATACCCCTGCATGCACCGAAACAAACACAACCATGCGCACGCACACTTGGCCTACAAACACACACATTTAACCCAGACATGACCCAGACACTGAGTCTGCCCCAGGTTTTTGTCACTCTGCACATTAGGTCTGTCACTTGTGAAAACTCAACACCCACGCTTTTGGTCCAGACCACTGCATCATGCAACTGGCACGGGCTGAGGGATAGCCTTATAGGAGCTGCTGATGGGGAGAGAAGGGTGGTTTCTATTAGAGGCCTGTCCAATGTCCTTGTGTTTTTTTTGTGGTGACGAGAGAAGAATAACAGCTGTGGATGCCCATGTCAGGAGTAGAAACAATATCATTAATTGGGCGTATTTAATTGGAAGATATTTCTAAGGTCCCTGCCATGACAAGAGACATACTTGGATTTAATACAGCATAACCTTAACAAGTCCTATAGCAGGAATGCATGACTTTAAGGAGAAGTGAGTAATGCAGAGCTCTGTGGTGCCTGCAGCAGAGGAAAATGTCACAGTTTAAAATGGACAGAGAGATTCTCTTACCTCATTGGCTGAGTCCGAAGGGCTGTCTTCAGATCTTCCACCACCTTGTTCCTCATTTCCATTTCCTCCTCGTCAAAGGCAAACAGGGTCTGCATCTGTGGAAAATGCAGAGAAATTAAATACAAATAAAATGTTGTGAAAATATAGAGCTGTAACGATAAGTCGACTTGTTAATTAGTTGGTCATCAGAAAAATGCCTACTTTGGCTACTACAAAACTGTAGATTTCTTGCTAAATTGTGTATTATAACTTATTAAACTGATTATCTTTGGGCGTTGGACTGTGAAAACAAGATATTCAAAGACATAACTTTTGATATTGGGAGACTGGGATGGACAAGTTTCAATTTTCTATGACATTTTATAAACCAAACATTAAGAGTATTCAAGTAAAAAATCAACTTATTAATCAATAATCATAGTTGGTTGACAAGCTGATTGATACTGCTGCATTTTGGCTTTTAAAGCTGGTGTTATTGGGCTAAGTATTGATTTATTATTCATACTGAGTGGACACCACAAAGGTAATCTCATTTTGGAAGCCATCTAACAACAATAGTTAATATAAAAAAATGTTGGTTTAAATTGTTTTTTTTTTCCAATTACTATCACTGATAATTAGAGCCTCATTAGTAGCTCCCACTTCCCATTTCGTTCTCCCTGTTTGAAGTTATATAAGGTGCCAAAATAAGTCAGGCAGCCCATTAACTCCAATCAAGCTAACAACAAATCATAAAAAACAGACTTAGACCGGTGGTAGTGTTAATTCATTTCTGTATCACTTAAAGGCTCCACACAGCAACATCAAAGAGCTGCTGTGCTCCCATTAGTCAGGGCCACAGCACTTCTGTTTAGCCTCTGCAGGCTTTTTCCAAGGCAAGTCACTGACAACTGCTAAGGTTCAAACAGTGTGCGTTTTAGCAGTGGAGTAGGCTAGTCAAAAAACTGACAATTAATTTGCCTTGAGTAAATATTTGCTTGAATGTGACGCTGTTTTCCAGTCCTTAAAATATTTCAAAAGAAAAAAAAGGCATACAGGTCAAAATTTTGAGCTAATATTCCAAAACAAGACGGTACTTTTTGAGCCAGCGTAGCTAAGAGAAGTTGGACCCCATGTTTGACTACCTCACAACATCTCTGCTCCAAGTGTTTAATCTAGAAACAGTGCAGTCAAAACATCCATCGAGTTGACTTAGCCTCAAGTCCAGATGGTTCGTGGATGCTGTGCCAAGAAGCAAAGGCTCTGGCTCCTGTTTCTCTCAAGAATATGTTCATAGTCAATGGGAAGTTGGACACAACAAGTGTTGGGGAGAGTGGATGTTTTGGTCGTGCTGCGAGCCAGCTCACCGTGTCAATGAGTCTCGCCAAATGACTCCGTCCTACATCTGCTATTTGTAAAGTAATTCCGAACTTTTGGCCAACACGCACATGAGGATGCTATTACAGTCTGTTGGTAAACCAGCAGAAGGTACTTCCCTTAATCCGTATTATGGGAAGTGCCCCCTAGAGCCAGAACCATGCCTTCGAACTGGTCATTGGTGCATTGTTAACCCAGTGAGGGGTGAGTGCAGCTCATCAAAACCTTAATAAAGACCATGTGGGTCACTGATGCGCCAAGTAAAAAGTATTTATTTAAATAGTTAGAGGCACAAAACATAATTAAGCTGACAAAAGACAAGCTCAAACATACAGCTCCAGAAAAAAATAAGAGACCACTCCAAAGGTTTCTTAAATCTTTATCTCTACATGTATGGCAGCCATTCCAGCGTATGTTGAACTCCAACACAGAGACAAATTGTCTGCAGTTTAAAGAATATAATAAAAACTAATAATCATCATTTAACTCAAAGACATGTCTATAAATAATAAAACAAGAGAAAATGATAATGCTGAAGTGGTCTCTTAATTTTTTCCACGGCAGTAGCTGATATGCTTTTGTTCTTATGTGGCTATAAACTAACAACTGAAATGGATAGGAATGATGTGATCGGAAACTCGTGGCATTAACAGCTCTGTTTAAACAGTTAGAGTTCAATTGAGTGCCAGGTAGTTTGTTAGAAAACCATGTTGTTAACGTCACAGCAAAGCGATGTTGCTTGTAAACTGCACAAAACTTCCCAAAACAGAAGCTTTGTAATTAAGCTCAAGTTTTACTAAAGCACTAATGAAAAGCTACTGTGGTAGTTTGGGATGAATAAAGTATTTCTGAAATATTTCTGAATACAATCTTCAAAAAAATAGATTACACATCATTTAGAGAATGGTGGGGGAACTAATTGACGTTTTCACAGTTTCTGAAACTGATGTTTTTTAACGTACTTTATCATAAAAATGAATACACATTTAAAGAGTCAGAACTGTTTTGTATTGTTTGTGAAGAGTGATGTTGGATTTAGATCATCCATCTTTGCTCATTTCATGTTAGCCTTTGTTCCCCTCTGGTGTACATATTCCAAAGGTTTAAAAATATATATATAAGTCCATTTTAAATGGTCAGTATACTTATCGGTATCAGCCTATAAAAGCAAGTAGCTACTGGTTTTTGGCTGAAATTGTACATTCCTATTGCATAGGTAAAGGTTTACCTTTAAATGTAGGCTACTTTAACAAATGTGTATCATGTTAAACAGTCTTCACTCAATCAACTGCTTAGTTCAAACAAATAAAATCAGTTTACAGCTAAAAAAAATAGGTGTAACACTTGAAAGCACTGTAATGCCATAGCAAGGCTACAGAAACCCTTGTCAGAGTCATGAGGAAATTTGAATTATCACACAAACGAATAACCTCAGGGCTCTGACTTTATGAATGAACATCAAGATGCTGGTTGTCCAGTTATCTCTCAGGGCGGCAATGGGAAAATGAGCTCATCCAATAACTCAGTAACTGTCAAAGGGTCTTCCCTTGTGAGCGCGGCAAGAGGCCAGGACATGAAGTCATGGACGACGAGCAGAGGTTGAAAATCGCTTTTGTCACGATGCTGGAGAAAATGGATGATTGATGGTGAGAGTTAAAATAATATTCAGGAATAGGAGGCAAATGGTCGAGTAATGGTGAATAAGGGGACACTGTGCTCAAGTGGTGTTTTAACAATGGACAACAAAAAGGGAAGGAAAACTGCAAAAATATCTTTCTTCAAAACCTTATTTTGATTTATTATAAAGTTAAATTCTTCTTGATGCATTTGAAAAATATAGACATTCAATGTGAATAGACTTTGTTGAAACACTTTCTTTTCAATTTTATGCACTGACACTTAGAAAAGGCCTAAAGCAAGTGAACGCTAATATCTCATATCATTGGCACAATGTTCCACTGTATTAAGATTTTTATACACATGACTTACAGACTCAGGTTGTTTTGCACAGTAGGTACAGTAAAAAAGGAAAAGTCAGGCTGAAACATAACTCTGACAGTGTGTCTGACACATAATAGCACAGAGGCACCGCTGCAGCACTGGTGGATTTTAAATTCCTGGCAACTCACAAATCAGCACTTTTTCTCGACTAAAATACTGTGCATGTCTGCGTGAGTGTGTGCTTTCCGTCTGAGCCTTCAAAAGAATGACAGCAAAATTGTTTCTCCAGACCTGAGCTCAAGTACCTACAGAAGTAGCTCGTTCCCATCCCTGGAGTCGAGGCAGCAAACAAAAACAGCTGTAAAAATAGCAACCCTTAACATGGGTTGTTGCTATAGGGTTTTTTTTTGCCAGAAAAACAAACAGCATTGTAATAAACAAATATTAAATGCCATTCATTTTGTTGACCCTTGGTTTTTATTGTAAGTTATGGTTGATCACTTTATCTGATTTATGGCTTGGAACCACTTGTAAACATATAAAGTGTTGCTCTGCTTGGGTAGATTTAGAAGAAGAAAAAAGTGCCCTAGTGGAATTGCTGAAAAGTCCATTACTGACATGGGAGGCTGAGGACTTTCTCCACCAATGACCAGCTACTCTCTAAATGTCATGCTTACATGTCAACCTTGAAGAGCCCCTTTAAAATGTCATGTTTTATGCTCTCCAAACATTAGGGAGCCAACTTGTTGTCCACATAAGGACTCTGGGTCAGAGGTCTCTGCCCCAAAAGGGTCAGTGGCCGAATGTACAATCAAATCATAATAGTTACACGTTGTTTAAATGACACTGCCAGAAGATGTCTTTTTGAAAGCATCACGCTGTCTACTGGCAGCCAAAGTGGCTAGAAAAAAATGAATATTGTGGCTTTGTGTTTGACAGTCGTTCCTGCTGACTTAACTGCTGAGTGTCTAAATGGCCTTTTGTCATCACAGTGTGTGTGTGTGTGTGAATGCCGGGGTCACAGCGCAAGAATGTAGCCATGCGAATATAACGAGCAGTCAGCAGGGACACAATAAAAAAATGAGCCAAGAGTCTGAGAGGGGATGACTGAGTGAACAGTGACCTCTCATGAGTGGTGGTCTGATGCTCAGTAAGTGAATTATATAGTAATTATGAGGAGGCGAGACAGGCACTACACACACAAATGTTGTTTTCACAAGTTTAACAGATGGCTATTAAGCTTCCATAACATATCTGCTTTCAGACTTGTGAAAATTATTTATTTTGTGTGTCATTTTCTCGTAAATAACAAGGTTAGCATAATATAATGCCTCATTTGCATACCTATACATATAATTTCAGAAATGTTTTAATAAAAACAATTGTCTTAATGTTAGTTATCAACTGGGTTAGCTTTTAGTGTCCTGCAAGTGTATGGAATTTTACAATACGTACCTTTCAAATGTTTTTTTCTCGAAAATGTGATGAAAATAGATCAAATATAAGATTGTCTGGAAGCATTATGTACTGTATTTTATTCAACTGGGGATATTAGTAAAACGAAACAGACTTACAGCAGCCATGGAGTTGATGCGGTCGATGTAGTAGTCAGGCCAGCTGGTCGCAAGCTTGTTGGGATCCTCTTGTTCCTGTGCATGGAAACAAAGAAATATTTAGTCAATTTAAAAAAGAAATGCTCTGCTTGTTTAATGGTTATTTTAAGGAAATCGTATATTATAAAACAAATAGTTATGCTGAGCCTTTGACATTTCCGATAGAGGGACAAACTGTGTAACTTCTTTTGTTCTTCTTCATTCTTGGATAAAGTTCTTAGTCTTGAACAATTATCAGTACTATGTCCATTTCTTAACGACCTAATGCATTGTACTGAACAAATCAGGGCTGCTGGTGAGGGGTTTTCTTGTTTCAACACTACACTTATTGCCCCTGTCAAGGTGGATGTATTTTTGGCTCAGCTTGTTGGGTTGTTTGTTTGACTTCTGTCCCAATTTACATAGAGAAATAGTGTAGCATTGTCCAAGGAAGAACACATTACATTTTGGAGCAGAAATCTGAATCACAGGGTGGATACACACAATATTTTTCCCTTATAAAAACGGCCTTGGTGGACGTTTTGCACTCTCCTAGTGCCCTTGTAGTTTCATACTATTACACACTCCTAGTTACTTCTTCCTTTTTCTACCTTAGCTGCGCACTTCAACATTCATGCAGACTAAATGGATAAGGCAGTCTAGCCCACAATAACTGGGTCACAACATCTCAGAGTATTCACTTGTCCTAGCTTTTATTACAAAAAGACAGAGAGCAATAAGAGAGTAAGAAGAACTGCCTTGAGGAACGAAGAGCACTCCACAACAGTTTTCAAATTGCTCTGTCTGAGATCAATTTGTCCTGGCCAGTTGGAGGTAGCGTGGTGCCATGAGCAACCAAGGCACAGGGGAATACAGAGACCATGTTCCTCGTTCACATCTGGTCTTGTTTAGCCCAGGCTTAGAGCACTGGTAAAGCATTGTTATTGTTCTTGTTACTGTGTGCACGTCAGCAAGAGCTGGAAACTTACATTATGCAACATTAATGCACAATTGGATAGTTTTGTTAGATAATACAGACATACTTGACCACATTTTACTTGATCCACAAATGAAGAGGGCATTTAAAAAATGTCTTCAATAAATGTGATGTAAAAGCAGTGCAATGACCAACCTTTGGGTTCCAAAGACCCTGTAACTACTTTATTTATTGAGATCCCAATCATACACAAGGATTTGAATACCTGCCCTAACCTGTAGGAGTGGAAAGTTACAGTTAGATCAGTTGAAATAGGGAATACATCAGCTAACAGTAATACGTATTGTATAAAAGCCATTATACTCTAATAATGCTTTGCACACAGATTGATGAGATATTGTCAATGACAATATGTTGCAGCCATCAGAGCCAACTAAGCTCTCTTATAGCTTACTCTCTTCAAATGCAACAACTTCATTAACCACAAGGACGTTCATGCTGCAGCAAGACCTTATTAAATCTCACTGGGCTCCTTTTTGGTGTAGAAAATCTATATTTCCTGTCACCAAATCCCTTCATCTATGAAATGTAGCTTCAATACTTGCATGGTGGTAGAACACAGCTTTAAGCTAATTACATTTTCTGTTAATTAAGCCAGAAAAACTCCATTCTGGGACAGGCCTCAATCGATTGTCCCCAGAACATAAAACCCTCTTTTTATGACCACTAACCGAATGAACTTCCAGTCTGGACGTAAAAATGAGCTACAGAAACAGAAAATCCACTGATTTGTGAGTCCTATACACTCCAGCAGCTTCACTAACGACTTTTTGGGTTGGAGTATAAAGTTGTTCGATGTGGATTCCAGCCTAGTTAAGACCACTGTTTCTAATCTATGGTACCCTGTGCCAGCATTTGAGCACAAGCTAAAGACCTAGGGCAAAAACAATAGAAGTCACTGTACTACTCAGCTTGTGTTTTCAAGCTGGCCGTCATTTCCACTATACTTGCTGACACGCTCGGGACGGGATGCCAGACAGATCCTGACACTGAGATTAACAACTTAACTGCCTCTCTCTGGCCCTTCAGTCCAATTACAGTGGCAGACACGCCCTCAGAAACATCAGGTCGAGTCCAATGCAACATTTACTCTGCCAGTTTCACGAGCCAGAGTAAAGTACTGTAATGTTCTTCTTGTTTTCAGATAAATGAAAAATGATTGCTACAAGAGCTCAGTTATAGGGGTTCTGGTCTTATCAGTCTATACACTTCCTGAATATTTGCCCTTTTAATGGCATTTCTAAAACAGTGAAGTGATCTTATTTTTGAATCACAGTTGAGTGGTATTCAAATCTCTGGATAAGAAGCCAGACTCCAAATAAGTGGAACCTTTAACAAATTAAAAGTGCTAACAGGAGGCTTTTTATATGAATAGAGAGAGTGTATACACATGTGTATCATAGCATTTAACATTATTTATAAGCATGCATACTGAGTATACTACTCAGATACCAGTCACGTGCTTCGCTGCGACAGTTTAAGGTCAGCCCCATCATTCCATTGCAGCAATTACACACTTACACTACACTGTAAATTCCACACGTCTGGTGACATTAAATATGATTTACAATCCAGGTTGCAGCAAGCATACGAGGACAGGAATCCCCAACAGTGTATCAGGTATATTTCCGTAAGGTGTTGCCTCTTGTTACAACCATCTGTTGAGGGATATATCGTTTCTCCAAAGAGCCAAATACTTGACTAAAGCCAGGGTTCAAGAATATTTCTCTGTGTTTTTGGCAGGCTACTGAGTTTGCAGAGGCACCTGTTGAAAGAGTAGATAAAATTACTTTTTCAGCTCCCCCGCTGTCATGCGACAAGCCGCCTTACAGATCTCAAACCTCCTCAAAAGGTTTGAATGACAATAATGATTGAGTTCACAGATTGCAATAAACCTATGCACATATACATTTCAAGTCAAGGTTTCAAAACAACAGGATGTAGAAAGTCAAAATACTCAAATGGCCAGTAAACCTTTTGATGTGTCATGCAAGGTTTCTACTGTTTGCTTGACTCCTAATATATAAAAATGTACAGTTCACCCGGAAAAACTAAAACAAAACAACGTCTGTTGAGTATATTGAGTGACCTGTTCATTATGATTGGAACGAGACATTGCTGTAGAGTTTTTGAACAACAATTCATCAACAAAGATGTTACAACTGTTTTGTTTTTCAGTCTGTGGGCTTTGGCAGCCAAGTTACTTCTTTAAGGGTAGTCCAACTATTCTCTGCCAGAATCTATACATCGGCTCTCAGTGACATGAAAACATGTTTCCTTGAGTTCTTCAGTTTCTCTGGCAATTGAAGTGCTCCTTAGGCGCCTCAAACTTTGTTCCCATGTGCTCAGAGGGCCCCTGGGGGACCCTGACTGTAATGTGGGCGCTTACCGAGAGCATCGGTAAGATGCACGGAACTAAATGCAATACTGTAGATTCACAAAGAACACTTCATAAATAAAGAAAGGACACAAAAGAACTGCGTTAAAAATGGAAAACAAAAGACAGTCAGCAAATATTAAATAAAACAGATCAGTGTTGGACCAAAAAAAAGACTCCTCTAGGCAATTTTCAGAAGCAAACACCAGATATAAAGACTAAATACTCTAGCAAAGAGACTCTGAATTATAGTATGTCAAACTTTAATGATCTCCTTGGCAACGTCAAATGAGCACAAGCTTGACAATGAGGTTAATGTGTCTATTTCACTGCACCAACATAATATTCCTTTTGCATGCACCAAATTATTTACATTGAAATCCCTGTATAGCACTGAGAGTAGCACATGGGCTAACTACAACAGCATGGTGTTACAGCAAGACATTGGGATGTTTTAGCTATCATCTATGTATATTTATGTTTTTCTGCACTCGATGCTGCAGCTGTCACCACAGTACGTTCCCGTCTGCACAGCCATTGGGATTGTCCAACATTCCACACAGCCAATGTCTCTGCAGGGAATATTTATCTATGGAAGTCGGGATATAGAGTCTCACCAAGAAAGGCAGGAAATGGACAGGATATTGAATTCTGGACGATTATGTAACGCCTGCCGCCTCTTACAGGTACACACGTTTTAGCGCATGCTCAAGCAGAAATAGTTGCCTGGGGTCACATTAGTTTAAGTGATGGGGATAAAGCGCATGTGTATGACAAAACATAAGCTGCTGCAAGGTTAGGAGAGGGTAGAATGTGTGGATGCATATGGGACGATCAGGCCGCCCACGTTAAGCATGGAATTCCACTCACAGAGATAAAGAACCACATGTTTGGATGATTTCAGACAGCAAAGATTATATTCAGAAAATCCTCTTTTTAGGGAACTTTAGGACAGTAGAAAATATTGTGTGTCAGTGTTTTGATAAAGGGCCATATTGTGTGAGTGTTGGCTGAAAACACAGCGTGTGTTTCAGTGCTGGACTACTAATAGGAGTCAGGAGACCGTGTTTGGCTCCCAGCACTGAACGATTTTTCAGGAACTATTAGATGATACATCGTGTTCTCTACCTGGAGGCGGCTGGACGCGAGTCAGGCTTGAAAACACAAACAAACAACACACACATACACACACCCATCACAGACAGGAATGCAATTCACTCATGCAGAGATTTACTCACGCCAACAAATTGTTTCATTGGACACTCAACATGTATACAGGCCGTCGCTTCATTCTCACGCTTACCGAGAATGATGTCTACTCTTTCTCACACGCACACATACAGTAGACAGACACCCAAACCCCCTGGCTGTGGCTGACTGGGTGGCTGAGATCAGAGGTGCAGATACGGTCAGATTATATAAAGCTTGAAGGCCCGGACAAGATGTTCGAGTTAGTCATGGTACACAGAGACCATATTTACGCTAATTCCCTTACATCATTGCTGACTGGTATTAGTGAGAAGAGGAGCGTATGTGATTATTAGAGTTTTGATGTTGGGAGGCTTATATGTTCAATAAATCTTGAACTTTAATATTAAAGTTGCATTAAACATTATCTTCAATATCTAGGTTCTTTTAGCACCTCCACGCCAATAAAACCACTGGAAGCTAGCTCCCCTTTGAGGCCCCCTGTGAGGAGTAAGGAATTGTGTACCATTTGCTAGTCGTGTCTTGAAAAGTAACCCAAGATTTGCGAAAGTCTCGATAAAGGATTATGGTTAGGCATTGACCGGGAATTGTTAAGCGTTAGGTTGATAAAAGCCCTTCCAGCATCAAGTCTGGCAAAAGTTTGAGAGGTTTGTGAATCCAAGATTCACTTCTAGACTCATTAAAATATGACGGTGTATAGAAAGGTGACACAATATTTGTGAAGCTCTCAACATGGGATAGTGGTTGGACATTGACCTTGAATGGTTAAAACGCCTGCTAAAAAAGGCCTTTTCTGTAAACCCCCTCTCAAAACCTGAGGGTTTTCAGAAAAATATTCCACATTTTTCAACGCCTACTAAAACCTTAATTTCTCAGGCTCTATAGCAGATAAAACATGAGATAAAAAGCATTTGAGAGCTTACTTCTTTGGCTTTCAACTTGTCTGACTTGCTTGGCCATAATCTTCAACTGCATTTAAAAAAAAAAAATCAATAAACATCTACATCTAAATCATCTGGGATATCATTTAAATCTGGTCCTGTGTCATCCTCCATATTTTCATTAAAATCCGAATCAATTACTTCGTCAATATCACTTCCTTCACTTGAGTCAGCCATGACCGAGCGCTAGCACGGTGTTTAACATTTTCAACCAAAACATACTCCACGTGTTGGCTTATTTCGACCAATCACAGCGCATGTTATTAGTCACATGAGTTTAAAAAAAATCCCTAAGCATCTCTGTCACTCGCCCTAAGAGTATCTCAGCAAATCACAGTATAATATAATAACATATAATTGGCCACGTGCCTCGAAAAAGACGACACCGCTCAAAATGACACAGACGCGTTTACCGGCCTTAATGGGAACTACGCATAGATGCGTGATCCGGTCTTAAAGGTAAACACGCACAGATGCGTGATCCGGTCTTAAAGGTAAACACACAAAGATGCGTGATCCGGTCTGAATGGGTTGATGGAGGTATGGATCGTTCGTTGGGCAACAAGTCTGCAAAGAGTTTTTCGAGAAGTTTTTTAAATTGAGGGTTTCCCTCAAGACACAACCACCTTTGATTATACAGACACAAGGAGGCCATATTGGGTAAGACTAGACAGCATTTCTAATGAAAACTCTGCATATAAAAGTTGACCAGTATTGAAATGTAAATATTAAGCTGGTTCTGTGAAAACATAAGATTCATTAGATTTGGAATATGTGGTTTTGACTAGCCAGTGAACAAGTGGAACTGGCAAAGTCGCAGTGATTCACGATAAATGTGCAGTTTGTGTTGCAGGTGAACAAAGTTTGTTTGTCCGTCTGTCCTGCCCTCAATTGCTCCCTCCAAGTGTTATCTAACCACAACAACTGGAGCCGTCGCTTGGCTCGAGGAAACAAGGGGATCAGTGTTTGTCGCCGACAGGAACGGCTGGGGGAAATTCTGCTGTCCTCTGCTCCCCATTCAAAATCACTGTCATGCTGTAATTTTCAGGCACACAGGGCAGTTCTGTGTGGTGTGTGTGTGTGGGATATGTTTGAAAAACCTGCATCTTTTCCTGAGTTTTTTTGGTTCTTCATGTTTGTGTGGGTGTGTTGCACGTAAGGACAGTATTCATGCTCACACAGACATGCAGGTTATTTTCCGATATTGCACGGAGGTGTTTTTCCCCATCATTCTCCATTACGCCGTCTCTATCCATGAATGAGGGGTTTGTTTGGTTTTCCTGTGTCCTTCCGCTGTGCACTGTTACCCGGGTTTTGCTCTCTGTTTCCTGGCCTGGACTTTTTTTTTTTTTTTTTTTACCTTAGCCTCGGAGAGGAAATGATTTCTGACTGGGAGGAGTGGGGCAGGAATGACAAACTAATATATCCTACCTCTAAAACCGGCTTAGGCGTGCAATGCAAATCTTTCTTTGTTCCAATATTTTGCTGCCAAATTTGGTTTCCACTAGCTTATGCTACAGTACAAAGAGTCTTCATAAACATCTGTGGTTGCTTCAGTAAAATATTTAATAACTGATACTAGCAGTATTATTGAACTTTTTCCTCGTATGTGGCTTCAAGAATTGTTGACATTCTGCCAACAACTCATTCCCTCTACTACAGCACATTGCAAGTTATCACAATGTATTAAAATAAATATTACATCCTCCTCTTGAATTATTTTTACCCGTATTGCATTTCCTTGTAAACTGGTGTGGCGCTCCAGCTTCCATCCTCGCCTTGACATCCCTCTAAACACACCATAATTCCACCGCTCTTCTTTTTCCTCGTAACTCAATGCTGGCCTCAATACAAGTACAAACTTTTACACATGCAGGTGCACACACACACACACACACACACACACACACACACACACACACACACACACACACACACACACACACACACACACACACACACACACACACACACACACACACACACACACACACACACACACACACACACACACACACACACACACACACACACACACACACACACACACACACACACACACACACACACACACACACACACACACACACACACACACACACACACACACACACACACACACACACACACACACACACACACACGTGTGTGTTTACTCCTTTTTAAAAAGGTTGTCAGAGCCTATCATCTCAGCTAAGCCGAGCCTGCCTGCCATGGAAAGAGAAAGGAGGGGTCCGATCCTCGTCCCTGTTTCCAACAGAAAAACCTCAGCCAAAAAACAAATTAGCAAAGAGACACAAGGGAGGATTTATTGCTATTTATTCAATTTACTATTGAGTGAGAGAGGGGGGCTCAATTCCCCTTTTTTCTCTGAGCACAATGTCATATCCTGTTGGATTTTTTACCACAAAGTGAGACCAGAGTTGTTGTGGAGAGACACGCTGAAGGGTATTAAGAGAACGAGAGATGTTTTGGCGAGGGGAGAGGGGTGAAAGAGAGGGCTAACCAGAATGTTCTAGTGCTCCGATGCTATGTTGACAATTCTTAAACAGCACAGGAAAATTACTTTCTCCAATGTTGGGAGGGAGATCTGGAGATTGAGGGTATTGAAACAATGCACTGTAGCCTGAAAATATTGGAGTCACATGGGCACATGTTTATGTCAATGCTGCAAAGAGGAGCTGGAAAGGGGGCTGGCATGATTTAAAATGGGCTGTGCCCTTCAATAACATTCATTACTGACAGTTTAGCTCTAAACTGTGGCTTCAGGCAGCCAGTCAACTGAGGGCCAGCCAGAGATTAGAGCTGATGAACACTAAACCACAGCAGAGAGCAACTTACCTTCTTCTTGCTGCAGTAGATCTGCCATTTCTTTTCATCGGGCAGAGCGAACATGGCCTCCCTGTTCTTGTCCGTGAGGTCCAGTTCATCCTGCAACAACAAAGGGGACTGTTTTATCCACACAGTGTTCGTCATTAAACCATTGCACACATTGTTGAATTACATTTACATTGGATTAACTTCTTATAGCATATCAACAAAACCTTACAAATGAACATTATCATATTTAAAGGGGACATACTGTGCTCATTTTCAGGTTCGTATTATGGTTAGGGTTTCTACTAGAACATGTGGAAATGTTTTTAGACTGCAAAAAACAAATTATTTTTGTCATAAATTCTACATTCATTCATCCTCAGTCTTAAACGATCTCTTTTTAGCGCCTCTTTCTTTAAGCCCTGCTGCTTGAAAGAAACTCAGTCAACTCTGCTTGCTTTTCAGGTTGCTGGGCGGTAGCAGGCCTGGGAAATTGATAAATATTTTTGGATATTGCGATACAGCAGTGGTTCTTTCCTGGTTTTAAAGGCTGTGCTACAGTAACGACTGTTCTAGCTGTTCTGTTATTTACCTTTACCCACTATAGTCACATTACTCGTGATTATTTATCATAAATCTCACTGTGTAAATATTTTGTAAAAAGCCACAACAGTAAACTCCATGATACTGTCACAATAGCATTGGGTAAAAACAAAATTGTGATACTTTATCAACTCCATATCACAACCCTATGTGGCATTTAATAAGCCTCAATAAAACATCTTATGTTTGTGACATAAGATGTTTGTGAGGCAGCCTTTTAGAAACTGACTGGGTTGTCATAGTGTTTGGGTTGGCAGTCACTCCACATCCCAGAATGTCATCTTCCAAAGTAATCACAGGGAGACACATGAATACTACCAGCCCCATGCTTTGGTACAGAATCCGACTATCCCTTTATTGTTGTTGTCACTATATCAATACGGTGCCAAAGATTTTGAGCAGTGACTGCAGATCATTGGATGAGTTGAGTTTACACAGCTACATTTGATTGTCTGACCCCCCCCACTGTCTTACTGAGAACTGCTCTCCGCAGACCACAGAGGAGTGTTTTAATATTCATTCTGCTGCTCTGCTCAATTCTTCCGCTCAGTACAAGGAGCCTCCTGCACCTTTTGAAATGCATATGAGGGCCGGAAATGAATCTCTGTGTGCAGGGAAGGAAAAAGTGAAGTCTTGGAAAGAGAAGAGATGGATACATTGAAGTTGAAGGGAGAATGAGAGAAATAAAGGAAGGACACAGAACAAATAAAGGGGCTGTGCAGTCCTGGAAATGGATCAGTATAAAAAAAATGGAGGATGAGATGCCATAGCGTGAAGAGCTTTGTGCTCTGCCTCAAACTAATCTCATCATAATGGGGTTGCTACCATGACGTCAGACAGAAGTGCTGGGCCTCCAAGGCCCCCCAAACTGAAGATGGCTACCAGTGCCAGAGGTGGGGCCCCTTAAAGCCGGCCAGTAGATCCACAGGGTTTGTTTTCATCCATTCAGCTGGACAGGGTAGGGTGAGGTGGCCCACATTCCAAGTACCCGACACTATGAAGAATGACATCATCTCTCACACAGTGCTTTCAATGGGAGAACCAGCAGCAGCATGATTGTGGTTTTGGCAAAAAAGGAAAAATCTGAAGGATGTGAACTTCAAGGGGGTCTAATACAGATATAAACCACAAAGACGCTTTGAATCTTTGGTCAAAGCCTCATTTTATCTTAGCAGTGTGAATTCAAGGGTGAATTGTGACTCACAACCAGAGCTTATCATCTACAGTCTACCTAACCTGCTGCAAAAAAATGAATACCGTTGATATTAGTGTGCTGTTATTTGTGGCCTGTGTGCTCTCAAGAAGAAAGCTAGCGATCTTTGCAGCTAAACATCTAACCACTGACTATCTGTCCTTCAATCTTTACAGATTTTAGCTTTGGGTTGGACTACGATACTCTCTCCACATCCCCGGGCTTTAAAACTGAGGTTAAGAAGCCAGCTCGTCTCTGGCATGTGGTGTGGTTGCCGGGTCAAAGCCCTGCTGTCCAAGCTGCTGCTGTTTGGATGAGCTGATACTTGGAGTTGGTTGGGAAATCAGTGAGAATGAGACCCCTGGATTTGAACCAGATGGGAGCTGAGCCCGGTACTTGATCTCTTTTTGCTCCTTTCTTGCTCTCGATATCTTCTCCCCAGGCCTCTTAATGTACGGTCTCATTTGGAAGTTATATGAGAGCAGGATATACGTCAGCAATGAAAATTAGGATTAAGATGTCCCAGACATGCAGGTTCAACAGTTTAGCAGAGCAGGTAAGCTATCGGAGGAATCAACAATTCCACTTAGAAATAGGTATATGATTACATAAGGCCGTTGCATAAGCTTTAAGACATATGAGGATAAAGCAAAGTATGGCAGCAAGAACAGGAAAACAGGAAAGGAGTGGCAGGGTGGACCGAGGGCTAATGCATCAGGAGATTTTAAAATGCATGTTTCATTTAGTTTTTAGTGTAGCAGAAGGGGGACCAGTCTTAATTTGAATCAGAGAAAGGAAAGATGAAGTGTAGGATGAAGACATCGGGGGGGTGCTGGAATGTTGAGGACAGGCCAGCTAAAGGACTTTTATATCCAGTTATGCAATATTTGACATTTTCCTTTCAACCCCAAACTCCTTAAAAACTGACAGCTCTCTTACATGGTTGGTCAAAACAAGTAAAACCCTGAAAACACCCTAAGTCGATCTTCCAAAACAAAACAGAACCGCTTTCCACATTACTTTGAAAACGTTCTCTTGATGTGCCTCCGTCCTCCTTGGCCAGCACGCTCCAGTTGGGAATTCACATAAACCAAAACTAATATTGTAACACCTGCGGACCGAGAGGGGAAAATACATACCTAAGGGTTCTCAACCTCTTCTTTTTCATATTTCCTCCACAAACGTCTATTGAATAATGTTACAATTCAAAAAGGGTGTCACGGTTATGAGCTCTTTAGACCTTTCAAATTTTTGTTTCTCATGACTGGTGGGCTTTCCAAATTTGCTAACATAATACAGAACATATGGTATAGAAAGAGGGCGCTTAAAAATAATACAGGTCTTCTGCCACAGATTTGCTCAAATAAAGTCATTTTGAAGCAATTTAATTTCATGTCATCTCCAATATTAAAGTATTATGTCCATCTCGCATTATCATTTCTAATGTAACATCTATTTTCAATCGTGTTTAGTCTAACATTCAAAGAAAAGCACTTTGAAAAGCTTGTTTTTATTTTACCACAGTTGGACAAATCCTAGGAGTTTGTGTCTACTCACTTCTTTCCATTGACTTTGCAACTGCACAGTGTCGAAAATTCACTTTAAATTCTGTCTCATCACACACGAGATGTTATTATTTAAATTTTACACACAGAGTGTTTTTTGGACGGAGTAAGTCTAGCTGTTTGCACCTGCCTTATGCTAAGCTAGGCTAATCAAATCCTGTCCTTTTACTACGATTCCTCTATATAGCAACTTTTCAGAGTAGGATTCACTGGGAGATCTGTCAGGTGAATGAGCTTAGTGATGACATGCATGTATACTCTTACTGTTATTCCCCCCAGAGATTATGTTGAATGATGACCTAAAAAGATTCAGATGATGTAACATGTGTGCAGCGTTTATGTATACCATATGGAAAGCATGTAAAGGAAGACAGAGGGATGAGTAGCAATGACACACCGGAGAGAATTCAGACTAGTGTGGGAAAACGGAGACTAACTAAAGGACAGGAGTATGGTAACAGGTAAAAAAAAAAAGTAGAGACTGCAGTTGGGGTAAAGATGGGGGTCAAGGCAAACTTTACACCAAAATGTTTGCAAAACAAACTCCACAGGAAGAGTAGGGGTCAGTGAGTGAGTAGGTGTGAGTGCCTGGCATACTGTAGGAGTGTGAGTGGGTGTGTCTCTGTGACAACTGATTGAGGATGTTTGAGGCTCCACCTCAATGGGAAATGTGTGTGGTCCAAGAATGACATCCTTTCACATGCATGTGCGGCTATGAAGTGACGTTTCCAGAGCGCACGTAAATGTTTTTACCTCATGTGAAGTCTTACAGTATTGGTAGAGAGGGTCTGTCGGATGACACACACACACACACACACACACACACACACACACACACACACACACACACACACACACACACACACACACACACACACACACACACACACACACACACACACACACACACACACACACACACACACACACACACACACACACACACACACACACACACACACACACACACACACACACACACACACACACACACACACACACACACACACACACACACACACACACACACACACACACAGTCTCGGGGCGAGACAGGAAGTCAGAGGAAAGACGGGCAAGATGGCAGGAAGTCATACAAGGCCACCAGGGAGCCAAAAGGAAGCTGTAGCTGCAATTATTGACTCAAACAAGTGTTAGGGAATGTGTGTGTTTGTGTGTATTTGTGTATGTAGGCCTGTCATAATATTTAATTAAGTTGACAATTTATTGTTACATAAAAAACATGATTGTTATTTTAAGACCTGATACGAAAGATATAATAGCATATTAATGCAAGCAACACTTTTGAAACACTACTTAAATGTAATTCTAAAGAATATACAGACTTCTGATAAACAAAATTGACTGTGCAATGCGCATG
This sequence comes from Eleginops maclovinus, assembly GCF_036324505.1. Taxonomy (NCBI): domain Eukaryota; kingdom Metazoa; phylum Chordata; class Actinopteri; order Perciformes; family Eleginopidae; genus Eleginops; species Eleginops maclovinus. Next base: position 7,982,244 of record NC_086367.1, read on the forward strand.
ACCTAAAATTGTAGGAAAAACCATGCTGTTTAAAATGCTTGGCTCCAATACTGGCTAAAACTCTTATTCTAACAAACATACAAATCGCATTATTGAGGTCAGTATCAATAACATACAAATGATATAAGTCATGCCCAAATATCATATAGGATTGTTGATAATGTAAAATTTGAGCTCTAACTTTGAGGTTAGGTCCATAAATGTTATGACAAGTCCATATAGTAATTATCACAGGCCTATGTGTGTGTGCTACACCAGTCATACCCGCACAAATAGTCCTGGAGTTCTTCACACAAGGCAAAGAATGAATAATTTTCCACAACCAAGAAAAGGTCAAAGACTAATTTCTTCTTCTTAAGACACAGTATAGTGGGAATGTATTTAAGTTCTGAAACAAATCATCACACTCACACACTAGGCTCACACCACCATGCAGCATTTACATGAGTCATAGTATCCTTCATGAGTCAGTAAGTAGCCGTTGCTAGCCTACTGCCTCTTGAAACAAGGCTCGACCACTTCTGTCATAAGGTTGACTGGGGACAGTAAGAGCTGGTAGGAAGAGAACATTAGAAATGGGAAGCCGGTTAGATTAATGAAAGGGAGGGAAATATGGTGCATCCCAGGGCGTACACTGTGGAGGAAACTCACTCCTAATGGCTCACAGGGTGGAGAACATTTCCATTCTCTGCTGTCTTGCAATGCATTTATGATTTGTGTCCAGCTTTGGAAAATTAGGAGAGGATTTGGGTTTTAAAAGAGTCCAGTCTGTACTGTGATTGTGAGTCAAATGGATTGGACGCTATTAAAAGGTTGTGGCGGACAGATTGACACTGGACAGCTGGACAACTGCCCAGAGTGGTTGGATTAAAACTGTCCCAAATATTAAGACAGAGAAAAAAAGAATGAGGCTACCACATAGAAGGAAGAGACAGGCAGAGAGCAAAGAGACAACACACTAATCTGATGCATGCCAGAACAGTATTCGCCAGATGTTGGCCTAAAACAACCTGATTCAGCAGCACCGATTTGGCTGTATAAACTGTGCATACTGAAAGGCTCTTCCTTTGTAAATAATACAATAAACAACTTGGGGAGGGCATTTATTCGCAAAAAAAACAATGACATACGGACGCTCAGTTGGACTTGGCATCTTTCTTTTCTTCCCACTACAATCTAAAGTGAGCCAAGGCTTTCAACTTTTTTCCAAAGCAGATTTTCTATCCAAAGTTCGTCCAAATCTGTTTTTGTCTTTGTAGTTTATTCTCTTTTTATAAGAGTTTATACTGCGTGGCTTCAGTGGCACAACGAAGTTGGGTTCAGGCACTTCAACACAGTGGGACCATATGCCGACCTTTCAACATCAAACGCAATGTGTGTGAGACTTATCTCAAAACAATCTCACACTTTCTTCTTCTTTTTTGGGAGACCCACACTGCCATCATTGAAAAATATATCCAAGCAGGATAAAAACTGAACAAAACCCCTTCTTAATTATCTTAATATGGAGCTAATTCATATTTGATGATACAATGTTATTAACAGGGAATTGCCCTGACAAAGCAAAATAAAGCTGCCATTGTTCTGAAAGCACTGCCAAACCTTACACATGGCCTTTATATTAACTTTTCGTGCAAGCCTTGAAAAGCTAGTGGAAAGAGACGATTAAAAAACGCACGCAGATCCAAAAAACAGAACCCTACACTGTGGCACATTTGCTATCTGTAAACTCTGCAGTCAGCTGCAAATGTACATTCTAATTAATGTGATCCATTAGTTCCTCTTATGTGGGTTTTGTTCATTTTGTCCAAATCAGTGGCAACTGCTTCCAGGCTTATTTGCATGGGTTTATCAAGTTCTTTGCTGTGGCTTTCATATGGGTTTATGGCAGACTTTGAAGCAGGTCAGTTCTTCAGACATTCTTTAGGATGAGTTGTTGGGGATTTGGCAGTGGAGAGAGAGTGTTTACACAAGGGAACCAAAGATGGATCCCATACATGCTTCTTCTGCAGTATTAGTTTTGTCAGCTACACACCAAGGAGAATAAGCCACCTCTTTCGCTACATTAACTATTCTATTTTCCTGCATTTTGCATGATGTGGCAGAGGTTGCTTAAAGGTTATGCACTTAAGAATGCTTGTCATGTTTAGGTTGCCATAACTTGTTGGCGTTTTTTTATAGTTGCGTAGTTTGTCACCATAATATCAATGTTTTGTGGCCTTGTTTTTGTCAGTATAAAACGTAAAGATATTCAGTTTTAATGTTGGATAACAGATACAGCTGTAAGTGTGAAACCAGCAACAAACCTCTAACAGCTTCCAAAATCTCATGAGACACAGAAATGTATTTTCATTTTACAGTGGGGCAAAAAAGTATTTAGTCAGCCACCAATTGTGCAAGTTCTCCTATTTAAAAAGATGAGAGAGGCCTGTAATTTTTATCATAGGTACACTTCAACTATGAGAGACAGGATGAGAAAAAAAAATCCAGGAAATCACATTGTAGGATTTTTAATGAATTAATTGGTAAATTCTTCGGTAAAATAAGTATTTGGTCACCTACAAACAAGCAAGATTTCTGGCTCTCACAGACCTGTAACTTCTTCTTTAAGAGGCTCCTCTGTCCTCCACCCGTTACCTGTATTAATGGCACCTTTTTGAACTCGTTATCAGTATAAAAGACACCTGTCCACAACCTCAAACAGTCATACTCCAAACTCCACTATGGCCAAGACCAAAGAGCTGTCAAAGGAGACCAGAGACAAAATTGTAGACCTGCACCAGGCTGGGAAAACTGAATCTGCAATAGGTAAGCAGCTTGGTGTGAAGAAATCAACTGTGGGAGCAATTATTAGAAAATGGAAGACATACAAGACCACTGCTAATCTCCCTCAATCTGGGGCTCCACGCAAGATCTCACCCCGTGGGGTCAAAATGATCACAAGAACGGTGAGCAAAAATCCCAGAACCACACGGGGGGACCTAGTGAATGACCTGCAGAGAGCTGGGACCAAAGTAACAGAGGCTACCATCAGTAACACACTACGCCGCCAGGGACTTAAATCCTGCAGTTCCAGACGTGTCCCCCTGCTTAAGCCAGTACATGTCCAGGCCCGTCTGAAGTTTGATAGAGCGCATTTGGATGATCCAGAAGAGGATTGGGAGAATGTCATATGGTCAGATGAAACCAAAATAGAACTTTTTGGTAAAAACTCAACTCGTCGTGTTTGGAGGAGAAAGAATGCAGAGTTGCATCCAAAGAACACCATACCTACTGTGAAGCATGGGGGTGGAAACATCATGCTTTGGGGCTGTTTTTCTGCAAAGGGACCAGGACGACTGATCCGTGTAAAGGAAAGAATGAATGGGGCCATGTATCGTGAGATTTTGAGTGAAAACCTCCTTCCATCAGCAAGGGCACTGAAGATGAAGCGTGGCTGGGTCTTTCAGCATGACCATGATCCCAAACACACCGCCAGGGCAACGAAGGAGTGGCTTCGTAAGAAGCATTTCAAGGTCCTGGAGTGGCCTAGCCAGTCTCCAGATCTCAACCCCATAGAAAATCTTTGGAGGGAGTTGAAAGTCCGTGTTGCCCAGCGACAGCCCCATAACATCACTGCTTTAGAGGAGATCTGCATGGAGGAATGGGCCAAAATACCAGCAACAGTGTGTGAAAACCTGGTGAAGACTTACAGAAAACGTTTGACCTCTGTCATTGCCAACAAAGGGTATATATCAAAGTATTGAGATGAACTTTTGTTATTGACCAAATACTTATTTTCCACAATCATTTGAAATAAATTCATTAAAAATCCTACAATGTGATTTTCTGGATTTTTTTTTCTCATTCTGTCTCTCATAGTTGAGGTATACCTATGATGAAAATTACAGGCCTCTCTCATCTTTTTAAATGGGAGAACTTGCACAATTGGTGGCTGACTAAATACTTTTTTGCCCCACTGTATATCACAATAATACTAATAATACTAATAATAATAATACATTTTATTTGAAGGCGCCTTTTCTCAGCACTCAAGGACACCATACATGATACACACACAAAGACAATAAAAGGAATCAACAATGCAAGTAACAAATAAAATAAAAACAATAGACGATGACAGAGGAATTGGCATCAAGTGTAATAAGCAGTTTTGAACAGATGTGTTTTGAGTTGTGTTTTGAAATGGGGGAATGAATCCATGTTTCTGAGTTGGGGTGGTAATGAGTTCCAGAGACGGGGAGCAGAGTGGCTGAAGGCTCTGCTCCCCATGGTGATGAGACGGGCGGAGGGGACAGACAGGTGTATGGAGGAAGAGGATCTGAGGGAGCGGGAGGGAGTGGGAACATGGAGGAGGTCGGACAGATATGGGGGGGCGAGGTTGTGGATGGCTTTGAATGTTAACAGCAGGACTTTGAATTGAATACGGAACTGAACTGGGAGCCAGTGGGGCTGTTGGAGGACAGGAGTGATGTGGTGGATGGAGGGGGTTCGAGTTATGACGTGGGCAGCTGAATTCTGGACCAATTGAAGCTTATGGAGGGTTTTTTGAGGGAGGCCGAAGAGGACAGAGTTGCAGTAATCCAGGCGGGAGGTGACAAGGATGGCGGCAGTGTGGGGGGTAAGGGAGGGGCGGAGGCGATTGATGTTTCGTAAGTGGAAATAGGCACACCGGGTAATGTTATTGATGTGGGATTGAAAGGATAGTGTGCTGTCAAGGATGACACCCAGACTCTTAACCTGGGGGGAGCGTGAAACAGAGGAGTTGGCAATAGTGAGGGAAAAGCTGTCGGTTTTGGATAGAGTGGATTTGGTGCCAATGAGGAGAACCTCGGTTTTGTTACTGTTTAGCTTAAGGAGGTTTTGGGTGAACCAGGTTTTTATTTCGGAGATGCAATCGTTGAGGGAGGTGGGCGGGAGAGTGGACGAGGGTTTAGTGGTGAGGTAGAGCTGGGTGTCATCAGCATAGCAGTGGAATTGAATGTTAAATTTGTGGAGGATATTGCCGAGGGGATGGAGGTAGATGATGAAGAGGAGGGGCCCAAGGACAGAGCCCTGTGGCACACCTGAAGTGACGGCGGAGGGGATGGATTTAAAGGATTTGACTTGAATGAACTGCGGCCAGAGAGGTAAGATGTGAACCAGTCTAAAGGAGTATGGGTGAATCCAATGGAATATAGTCTGTTGAGGAGGGTGGTGTGACAGATGGTGTCAAAGGCTGCACTCAGGTCGAGGAGGATGAAGATGGAGAGGAGTCCAGAATCAGCTGCCATAAGGAGGTCATTGTTGATTTTGATGAGTGCTGTTTCAGTGCTATGGAGTGGGCGGAAACCGGACTGGAACTGTTCATACAGGTTATTGTGGGATAGGTGACAGAAGTTGTTGAAGTCGGAGGGGTCGGCGCCAGGTTTTTTCAGAATTGAGGTGATTGCAGCAGTCTTGAAGGATGTAGGGACAGTTCCAGTGGTGAGAGAGGAGTGGATGATGGCAGAAATAAGGGGGACCAGAGAGGGGAGGCAGACTTTAACAAGTTGTGTGGGGAGGGGGTCCAGTTGACAGGTGGATGGCTTGAATTTCCGGATGAGTTCTGTGATTTCTGAGAGAGTGGGGAGCTGGAAGGAGGAGGATGAGTGTGTGGATGGGTGAGAGTCTGCTGAGATGCTGAGGTGAGGGATTGATCCAAGGTGCTGGTGGATGTTCTTGATTTTTGCCGTGAAAAAGGACATAATGGAGTTGCAGAAGGAGGTTGTGTACAAGTGAGGGGGGAGATAGTCCTGGGGTTTGGTGATATCGTTCAGTAGGGAGAACAGTGACTTGGAGTTTCCTTTATTGATAGTGATTAGACTTGAGTAGTAGTGGGTTTTGGTGCTGGCAATGGAGTCCTTATAATGTATGATGTGGTTATTGTACATTTCTTTGTGAATATGGAGACCAGTTCTTTTATGTAATCGTTCGAGTTGCCGACCTTTGGCTTTCATGAGGCGAAGATCAGGGGTGAACCAAGGGGCAGAGACAGAGAAAGAAACAGATCTGGTTTTTAACGGAGCAAGGGAATTGAGAATATTATGGAGTCCAGTGTTGTAATGAGAAACCAGGTCATCAGGGGTGGATAGATTGTGGATGTCAGGGAGGCAGAAGGAGTGGAAAGTTGAAGTGAGATTGGCAGGGTTAATGTTCTTTGTATTCCGGATCTGTCAACCCCGACCTGAGCCACGGGGTTGACAGAGGTAAACAAACCCACTAGGAGTGGATTCGTTCAACTGAGAGAAGTCGTTGGGCTGTTGCCATTCCTCGGGTAACAGAGAAAGTCTAGTTTATGGTCAGTGATGAGTTCCTGGATGAGATGTCCCTTGCTTGTCAGAGAGCGGATGTTGAGCAGAGCGAAGTTGAGTGAGGTGTTGTCGCAGCTGGTGGTGGTGCTAGCCGACCGAGCTAGGCGGGCTAACACGCTGTGGTCAAGAGCCCGGCTGGTGGAGCGTGGAAGGCATCGAGAGCTGGACCAGATGGACTTTATTGCTGTTGAACTGTTGTGGTGAAAATTCCAGCGGGACCCTTGGTGGATGTATCTCTGGCGGGGCTGGAAGGTGACGTCCGGGTGAAGGTGGAGAGCCTCTGGCGCAGGTCCAGGAAGGTAAAAGCGCAGCCGGAGCAGGTTAGCGGCCGAGTACTGAAGCATACCCATCACTGGCAGGTGAACAGGTAGCAGAAAGAGCCAGACACAGACAAACAGGATGTATGTCCTACCGGCCCACATTGTGGACGAGGACTCAGGCAGCGTCGGCGACCAGAAACAAAAACGCCAGGTGAGGCTCAAGCCGGGACAGAAACAGGTGAGCTAACAGTGAAGACTCACAGAGACGGTAGTGCCGGCAAATCGTGGAAATGAAGGCAATTACCCTGTCCGATTAGGTCATAAAAACCATCAAACAAGTATGGAAAGTTTGAAAGTTACAGGCGAGCAGCGGCAGCAAGTAGTGCCAGCGTTCACACATTTATCCTGTATGTATGTCTGTGCAATGTGACAATAATACAGACAGAACACATGGCCACCAATTTTTCAAGTCAGCTTAAGGTCTTTCCTCCCAATAACAGTGTAAGGCTCGTAACAGGGGAATACCCTATTATGGATGTGCAGACACGTGGAGGTGGTTCACTCCATTTTGCCAAGATCTTTTGCTCCCACTTCAGAGGCTCCATTGAGTCTCATTCCGATCCTCAGGAGAAGCATTCATAACAATAATCCCATCTCCTGTTGCCATGGATACACACTGTTATGTTATTTTTTTATTTTTCTTTATTTCCACCCCCTTAGCGCAGCCCCTTACCTCGCTGCATTGGCTTTTAATGTCAGCTTCAAAGGCATTTGGCTTGATGTCTGGTAGTAGTGATTTCTGGACGACAACGACAAATGTATCAGCATTTCCGATGCGGATCAGTTAAACAGATGTGGGGGATCTTGGGAACATGACCATTAGGTAGAAGCAGTGGAGAACACATTAAGTGATTTACAGATTAGAAGGTCATTTGAGTTGGATGTTAACCTTTTAGTGTTATTTTTAATGCTGGAATTCTGCAGTCAAGTAAAGACAAGATTAAACAGACACTTACAACCACAATGCCCCAAAGACAAAACATCTAAAGGATCAGATGAAGCCTTCCAACAAACATCTGAAGAGTAATTTATTCACAAAATGTGAAAGGGAGCAGATCCAATGACACAATATCAAATCTGCTTGGTCTCCTGGGTCAAATGCTGCAAGAAATTTTGAAATTGGGGGTTGGATTTATCTGCACTGCTGTTTCTTTAAATTGTGCAACTGTGTAAGCTTCATTGGAAGATCAGACATTTACCCCCTCAAAATAAGATGTGGGATAAGGGTGATTTTTTTTGGACTGCTGTGATTTGATCAAGAACTTTAGCATAAAATACAACTTTTGATTTAACCCTAGCAGTACATTTTTTCCCACATTTGTTCCACACAGAACTATAGGAGTACCGCCTTGCAGTTATTTGCCTCCGTCAAATTGCAGCTTACATCTATGTCATGACCACCACAACCTAATCAATTTAAACTTGTGTCCTACTGGACATTGGTGCCAAATTTGAAGTAATTCCCATAAGGTGTTCCTGAGATATTTTGTTCATTAGAATGGAATGAATGGACGGACGATCCCAATAACATAATGCTTCAGGCCATTCGGCATTGAAAACAATAAAACCTGGATTCATTTATGTATTTTTCAGGCCACAAGTCTGTAAGCTAACTACTGGTTAGTTCTCCTGAACAAAGCTTTAGTTATTGCAGCTAAAAGGCCAATAGGTCACTCCAGTCTAGGCGAACTGATTGATGCAATCAGTGTCTTCATTGCTACAATTCTAACTTCTAAATGTATCCAATCATGCTAATGAATACACTGCAACTAGCCAGATTTAATGATTTGTGCATTACCAGTGATTATGAGAAGCAGACTAGGGAGCACATTTAGGACCAAATCAGGTCAATTGCTGGAAAATGGGAAACGATGCCTGTTGGGAAAACATCTGCCTTAATGATAGTGAATACTTTCCTATCTCAAATGGAATTTCACTTAATCTCCTGAATTGATTCTGACAGTTGCAGGAGTGATATATCTTGCAGCCGGTGAACTCCCCAAGACTAAGACTTGACAGAGTCAGAATCAGTCCTTTAGCCAGGTAGGGAGTAGGAGACACAGGCAGAATGGAAACCTTTTACAGGAGCATGGCAGAAAAGTTAAGATGGATAAAGACAGGAGATAGGAAATGGGCAAACATCGAGACAGAAACAGGAAAGCCTTGTCTTCCAACAAAGCCGGAACTAGCTTGCATGGCAGCTGAAACCCACAGTCGACTTCTCCGTTCTGACAGCTGTGCCCTGATCCCTCTCAAGACCATGGGCGCATGTTTGGCACTGGTTGAAGACCAACAATCTCTGCCAACAAGAGTAATCCTTGCACAAAATCGGGAAATTTCACACAAGGTTGGGCTGTGTGTAGTGGAAAGGATGAGCTGCTACATTTCGTGTAAGGGGGGTTTGGCGTGGCCTAATCAAACCATCAAGTTGCCTTCCACAAGACCCAATCCCTTCCGATTCCTGTCCCTACTCCTCTTTGGCAGGGATAACGAACAACACGAAAATAGAAGACATTGTACCGGAGTACCATTTGGAGCCAACCTTATATATTTCATTTAATGAGCTACATTTCTGTACGGTGACTCATTTTGGAAATTGGTCAAACTAAGGCATCCATAACAGCACAGGACCGCGTTACAATGAAGTTGAAAAGGCTCATTAAACATAATCCGTGGATGGTTATTTTTTCTATCCCTAAAATGTGGCAATTTAAATTTCAGGTCATACAAAAAGCATCACACAACAATATCATTCCAGCTAAAAGTAATTTTCATGGCAACTGCCAAGCAGGTAGGCCTAGTTAGTTCACATGTGAAACATGTGCATGTAAATCATGCATTATTGTAGCCTGTGAAACCATCCGGGTTGTGTTGCCTGAACCCTATTTTTCCAAGTTTTTGGGCTGCAGCATGACACTCCAAGCCATTCCGCAACGCCTTTGTACATCGTTTAATGATATTGTTAGGTAAGGTAATTCTCTATCATTTCACCAAATACTTATTATAACAATCTGAGCAAGTCAATGGCAAAACAATCACTTTTAGTGGATATACATTGACGTTGCGGAATTGCAGGATTAATGTGTCTGTTTCGTGGCTTCTGTCAGGAAAATCCTGACATAATTACAAAAAATGGTTGTCGCATGAGTCACTTAGACGAAAAAAAAACAATGGGAAAATACATCTTAAAGAAAGTTTAAATTGCCCTTTAAGATTTAGGCCAATATGGCTTATTATAATCTTTATGGGACATGCATTTGCTTTGGATGACAATCTTAGGAGTCATTCCATCAAGCTTTCTCATTTATTAACATCACTCCATCTTTACTCACCACCAGTTCGGAGAAACGTGCTAGCAGCTCCTCGGCGGGCGGCATGGGGGCGCTGAACTCCAGCAGCTGGAGAGGCACGCTGTCCTTGAGGTTGATCTCCGGAGGCTCGCTGCTGCCAAAGCAGCACAGGAAGCCCAGGCCTGGCCGCGTCCTCTTCCTGGGCGGCATGGCGGCTGTAGCGACACGGTTGGCAGTGATGGTGCTGGACCAGGAAGGTAGAGGAAGGGGCCGAGGGGCAGGGAGGGGGAGTGGAGAGGAGGACGAGGCTGCTATCTAGGGGGCATGATCTGGAAAAGAGGAAAGATAGAAGGAAAAGGTTACAGAGACCTACAAAATGCAAGGTGGCCTACATGTTTGTTTGGTTTCCCCAGTGTCATTGACAATTACTTTCAATGTCATTCAATCCATAATGACACGCATATTGAATTGCATAATGCATGAAGTTTCAATGTACAGTAAATCGTTTAACTCATTTTCAATCAAAATGTTGCACAACAGAGATTCAGTCTATGTTATACGGCCTCGTGGTGGTCGACACACCCTTTGTTTAGTCAATGTTTCCTTGGAAATAATATATTTGGAGTGCACAGGAAGTGAAGCAATTCATATTTCCAGCTGCCCTGAGTTGTTTTGAATAAATACAGGAAGATGCATGAGCAACAAGAGCCACCACGGCAAAACAGAGGGGGAAATGCCACCTAAGAAATGTCTTGCATTTGTCTTACATGGACATACTGAAGACTTACTTCGAAAAATAGAAAATACAGACTCATATAGAAGTAATCTTTAGAAAGTAAACTGCAGAAATGCTTTGGCAATAAGAGCTCTATACCACCACAGATGACACAAACATCAACATAGGAAATCATCCAAGACCAACCACCATTGATTTTATCCATTTCCTTTAGAAATCCATTACTGTATGGGTAGTGAGAGGACAGAAGAGGCAGCAGGGTCCACCATCATATCCTCATCCTGACATTGGTTGCTCTTACGCCTCAACAAAGAAATCTCTTGTCCGTGAAGAAACAATAGCGCCTGTGCAGTGTGTGTGTATATGTGTGTGTTGTTTGTGCATCAATGGCTGCCCCAGCAGTGCCCTCACTCCTTCAATGGAGCGGACACTGTGTGTATGGACAGTAGTGAATGACACCCACTACAACAGGAGCAAAGCATTGAATAGGCCGAGACACCCTGGAGGATTTCCTCAATGCCACTAAAAGGATATGGGTGGTCTTAACTGTATGCATAATATACTCTTTACACCATATTATGCCCTATCAACCACATACTTACTAACACAATGCGAGTGTACACCAACAGAGGCTCAAACTGTTTCTAAAGCTCTTCTTTATGCAACAGTTTACAGCATGTGTGAATGAATGGACCTCCTGCAAATACCATGGCCATGCAAATATAGCCAAAATAGTTGACCAAGAAATCAATTTTGGAGACATTTGTGTGAAATACAATAACAAATTCCATCAAAGTTGCCTCAAGAGTACAGAAGGCTAACAAAAGCAGATTTTTAAAGACCACACATCTCTTCCTGTTATGTTTTATTGATACGTGTACATACTGCAACCAAACAAGCATCATGATATGGCAAGAGCTTTGCACCCGTAATATGGCAATAAAAGTTTAGGACTTCTGTTTCCACAAAAAGCCACAATCTACTTCATCTTCACTGAGTCTGACTATCCGCCATTGCTCTCGGAGACATTCGTTCAGCGTAGGAGTTCTCACTGCATGGTTTAAAAATAGCCCGGATGGTAAATTCTTTATGAAAGCGCTGAGCCCTAGATAGAAGCTTAAAGGGGAAAAACAGAAAAGAGAAAACACCACATTTCCATTTTGTGCCGTTCGTCTTCTGCTCATTTGCTTTTTCTGCCTCCTTGAACCTACAGCCTTCTCAAGGCAGAGACAGCAGAGCTACACCTAAACTGGAGGCTATTTTAAAGTTTTTCTTTGGCTTGTTGAACATGGAAATACTCGTGCAGCTGACACTTGGTTTATTTTCTGACAAGTATTATCTAAAATTATTCTGTAGAATTACTTTCCATAATAGAGACTGTTTCATAGCTGTTGCATCAGAGTGCTGAATGTCAATTATAGCATGTTTGTCATCTTGTATCAGTGGGCTGTGCACATTTGATACTGCACCAACGCGTGTTAGTCGAGGTGACAATCCCTGAACGCCCCCCCAATCAGGGAGGGATTAACCTGCTGGGGCGATCCAGGGCAAAAATGACCCGTGGGCCCCCATTGATCCCCTGCTCCTTCTATTCCCAGTGCATAGTGTTTGTATCATGTTGCCCATGCAGAGCCCAAGAAACTCTCTCAGTTAGTATGTGTTCATTTGATGAAATATGTATGAATTTATGCAAGAACGTCATCTACTGCCATATAAATAGTCATTAGATCTACAGTTATACACAGGGGTATATTTACAGGACAGGGCTTCAAAATGTTCTAAATAAATAAATCCCCATGTTGGTCCCAATGCAGCATGACAATTGCCAAACTATCCCTACAATGTTACCAGACCAGAACTACAATGTAACAATGATTAATTTTTTTCTATAAAAGGTGTGAAAACGTTATTAGGGCCTAGTCAACACATACATAGGTTTGTTTTTTAAATCAGGGGTTTTCCTCTGTATCTTGTAGTTGTGTTTGATTATGTGCAGTGACCTCTTTAGCAAATTATGAGGCCTACATGTATGTGTAATAATTCTTAAAGTCCTGTTATCAAGGTTAGAATCAGCCCTTTTCTTTCCCGACCGCTGGTGCATGAAATGTTGTCAAAGGCGATGCCTTACAGAGATATTGGCCCACACTATAAAATTACAAGCAAAAAACTTCTCTACCCATCAACACTGACCCAACATGCTGTTTGGGTTTGGACAAAAAGGGCTAAAAGGAATAGAAAAATCCCATTCTGTGTGGATAAGGCCCTAAAATCAGCCTTACAATGTGCTTTATTGGTAATATGCACTACATAATTTTACTTTATACATTCTAAATTGTTTCCTACTGCTGTGATGTCCAACAACATTTGTTGTATGGCTGCTTAGGATTTTGCACTTCCTTGTTGTCCTTCATTTTTTCATATAGCTCAACTGCTCTACTTTGGATCTTGGGCCAGGGGCAATAGTCACTTTGCCTACAAGTCTGCCAGCAATCCTAAAATTGCAGCAAAGTCCCAGGTTGAAAATTCTGTGTAAATTGGACCAAGATCCAGTTTTACACCAACAGAGGCACAGTGTTATTATCAAACCAGATGTGGCTAAGCATGGCATGCTGATCAGACATTGATGTACTGTATAGGCAAGGATGGGGAAAAGGAAACAATGAGAAAAGCCCAATCCAGCATGGTAAATTATGGAGTTTTTTTCCATAGATTTACACTTGAAAAGGCTCTGCTTCGGAATAAAAGTGACTGCTCTTCATCATTTTTATTACTATAAGGGAGAGTAGGCAGGCACTGATGCCAAATCTTTACAGTAGTGAGTTAGATATTGACACAGTGGACAGCTGGCTGAGCTTAATAGAAAAGAAGCCGCTCTACAGGGGTTTTAAAGCCATTCAGTGAAAAAAAGCAAAACACAACCTGAACCTCCTGTCAATGTGTGTGTGTGTGTGTGTGTGTGTGTGTGTGTGTGTGTGTGTGTGTGTGTGTGTGTGTGTGTGTGTGTGTGTGTGTGTGTGTGTGTGTGTGTGTGTGTGTGTGTGTGTGTGTTTCTATCTTCACTCTCCCACAGAGTCCCACATGCGTCCAGTGATCATTCAACACCAGTTATGCTGGCCGTCTTCCAAAGCATGCCCAGAGAAAGTAGGTCAAGGAATCCAAACACAGAAGTATGCTGTATATACAGTGTATACAGGGGGATATAAGGCACTGTGCCATTATCATTCTCTGTATGGTGGAGTCACCACACAAACACAATCAAAATTGACCATGTCCACTGCCATATGTGCCCTGAGAGCCCCTCTTATCTCCCAGCTTTTCACTCCATCCTGCTCTCCCTCCCCCTCTGATTCACTGTCATCTCCCATTATTCCCCTCTTTTCAGGGTGAACAGAATGACATTTCGCTCTGTCAACCCCCCTCGGACAGTAACATCTGTCATTTTTCCTTGCGACTTCTCCAACATCCTCCATCAGCTCTATTCTCCATTTGTCTTCCTTTCCCTGCTTATCTGTGCTCAGGTTTGCATGTAGCCGCTGATAACTGGGCACAGTGACTGTATACAAGGGCTTCCCCTTCTTACTCAATAAGTTATGGACTTAGGTTCAGTATTCAATATTTTAAAGGGGCCCTATTATGCGTTTTGATTTTCCCCCTTCCTATAGTGTGTTATATAGGTTTTTGTGCATGTAAATGGTCTGCAGAGGCTAAAATCCCAAAGTTCCCTCCAGAATTAAGCAACAGTTTCTCTCCTAGAGAAGTGCTGAGCACAGGCAGTAGAAGCAAAATAAAGACCTTTTTGAACATGAAATGATGTAAACATGTCACAGTAGAGGAACAAAACACAAATATGAACCTGAAAATGATCAGAGTAGGGCCCCTTGTTCCCATTAAACCTTTGACCACATCTCTGGTAAACGAAAGCATTAAAGTGCTGTTTTTGCATGATTTTTCAAGAGAAATTCAGATTTATAGATCTGTAGACTATACCTATCAATCAATTGGCAACATGATCTGATAAATATTTGGCTGTAATCACACAACAGGCAGCAATATGAGTGTTGCTGACGACGAGTTGGTGTTGTTGTTGGTGTGTAGTCCAAAAACAATACACTTCCTTCCTTTCTTTGATAATGAAAAGATAATGAAATAAGAATGTATGATTATTTCAAGCATGATCAAGTTATTAAAGTGCCTACAATTTGTGAAGCCAGCTCAACTTTGAATTGTAACGTGTATTGCCTGTGGCACGGCAAGTGTTGTAGCTTCCTGTATAGGCTTCCATTGAAAATGTAGCATGAGTCCAAGTAAGAATATCTTTAGTCATTAGCTGAGGACATCTCTTCTGTGTGCTGCGTCATGTGTGGAATCACACACACACAAAGCAACGCAAAACCCTTTGCTCACCTATCCCTGGCAACTAGCACGATAGCTAAAATGCTACACAGAAGTGCTAAGCTGTTAAATAAACTGTTAGTTAACTTGTGGGCCTCTTTGTTTTCCATTTCATGCTTTTTGTCGGTCTCTCTGGTTTCTTTTGTGTCAGTGAGCTGTCACACACACACACACACACACACACACACACACACACACACACACACACACACACACACACACACACACACACACACACACACACACACACACACACACACACACACACACACACACACACACACACACACACACACACACACACACACACACACACACACACACACACACACCTCACTATCGGGAAACAGATGCGTGTATGGTCAGTTTGTAAGTCACGGGTAAAGGAAGCTATCACTTTAAGAGTGAAACCCTGCCGATCTCTACAGGCTAGTGCTAATGGAAACAATCTGTGTGTTTCACGATGGGAGTTGCATGAGGAGGCGCGTGGAGATTTGTCACTGCTAACAGGACAACATCAATTTCAGTGCACACGCACGTGAAGGAAGCATGCAAACACGGATGTATTTTGACAAATCCCCTGCAAAAATACACACTCCATTGCATGTGACAGCCATACAGTCAAAATTCAGACACACCCACTAAAGATTCAGATGTAAGCTCATACACACATGCCGTATTTGCATACTCCCTGAAGCAGAGCGAGGACTCTGCTCTGTGTTTAAAGAGTCTGGAGAGCAGCGGAGCAGAGAGGGGAGAGACAGGGAGATGAAGGAGGTGAGGGAGGGAGGCAGGGATAAAGGGAGATACTGCTGCCACTTCTCATTCAGCCCACTACCTCATCGCCTCTCATCCCCAGCGCCGGGAAGTAGGTCAGTGGAGGAAGAGGAGGAGGAGGGGTCAGTGAGGAGAGACTGGTTGTTGCTGCTGCTGCTGCTGCTGGTGTTTGATTATGTGCAGGCCAGAGGTGTCTATGTGGAGATCAAACATCTGTGCCCCCATCATCTTATTCTCTTCCCAACATCTGTCCCACAACACAATGCTTTTAGGAGAAAGAAATAAATCAGATGCAAAATCAAGCTTTTTTCCCTCACCTGCCCCTCAATTCTACAATAATTGTGTGTTTAAACAAAGTGCTGAACATATTCTATATGCGGCTTGATCACGCACAAAGTCAATGCAAACACAATTTATAGATGTATGTGTGTAACAACCATGTTGCTACACTGTATTGCAGTGTTGATAGCTGCTTGAGTGTTAGCAAAGCCCTGGTGGATCAGAACTTCATTGAGAAAACAAGCATTTTCAAATTGTGTTTGCTTGTCGTCTTGCAGACAGACCTGACAGTAAAGAGATTTTCTTTTAAATCAGACAAAGCTGCATAATGATGATGTTATTTATGTAAGCTTGTGTTCCTTTTATTGCAATTAAATAGCATCAAATATGGTTTATTTAAACAACACAAATGTTGCTGGTGTCAAAAAATTGCTTCGTGTTTGATCTAAACATAGCACTAGGATGTTCCATTGTCGTCTTCTTCATGATACCTGGATGGATTCTAATCCAACTCTTTGCACCCAACTAAAAGCAGGCTGATGAAGAGGGAAAGCATAATGCAGGAGGAAGAAGCAGCTGTAAAACTCTGTGACACCAATAACTAGAGGAATAGGCAAAGGCACGGCATAAAAAAACAGCTAAATTATTTTAAAAAGCACTGAATAAAAGATCACAGTGTGTGTGTAAAAACGCAGAATACTGTGTTTTTACACACACATTGTTTCTGGGTCCCGCAAATGAGGACCATTCCTCTGGGGTGCTGGGCTGTGGAGGAGGGTAAAGACAGGCTTACATAAGCACAAGCACACAGATGGGGGAACAGTGCCACGTTGGCACAGGCAGGAACAAGATGCCAAATACAGCGCAGATTAACGGATTGGCATTGTTTTGGAAAACTGTTGGCGTTAAGCTGGCAAGAGGAGCACACGTGGGAATGAGCCAACACCAGAAAGTCAAAACGCACCAGGCAATTAGAATGGTATGGTTACAGCTATGGTTATGTGGAACAGCAAGGGCAGTCTTTTAGTTTTATATAGTCTGTTCGTAATGACAAATCATCAATATCACATATTAACAACTGGGGGGGGGGGGGGGGATTAAACAGCTTGGACACTTGTTGATCCATTTACAATGTGACACCTCCAACACAATTGAGGTTAGAGAATGTTTTGACTCAAGTTTTTACAATACAGTAGACAGTTGTCCAACTTGTTAAAACACAGCTGAAGAAATCTGCACATGAAAGGCATATTCCAACTGTAAAGGTAAAAACTCTTAAATGAAGGCAATTTCGGGTTGAATCCAATGAATAGCTGTTGCAGACACATTTCCAGCCAAAATAGGTGTAGATACAATCACTATTTATAACCAACTATCAACTGTTGCTTACCTATTATATGTGTTGGCTCATTTCTACGTCCTTATATTTGTCATGGTTGTGTACTAGTATTCTAAAATTGCAAGTGGAAGTGAACCACTCACACTCATCAATTTGACATGAGTTGCTATTCTTCCCAGACATTGGACACATGGGAGCCATGGCACCCTTTGGATGCTGTTGCCCCAGACATGCCCTCAGCAACATGCCCTGCACTCCCTTTCTACTGTCTGCATGTCTCACCAATGACTAATGGACCTACCCTTCAATTATTTTCTGCCCCTTCCAGCCAGTGGCTGCAAGCCAAATCACCTGGGACACTGAAAACTAATTCTCCCATGAAACCCATTGGCTATGTGGCCCACACACAGTCACTGCCTCAGGCCTTGGGGAAGGCATGTACACATGTTACCCTGTTATGGTCAGAGGTCACGCTGCAGCGCTAATGAGTTACATTAGTGAAACATACTGTATACGGAAGCATTCCCACGCACGCACACACAAACATTTTAGTGATCTCTCTCACACCAATTACACAGATTTTATGTACGCATCAATTCATCAATTACATGGGTTTTAGCACAATGGGTGGTCAGAAATGGTGATATTTGATTGAAATCAAAAAGCTAGTATGACTCATAGACAAGACCTATCAATGATCAAATGAATGTAAACTTCCCTGTTCACACATTGAGACTTGCATTCCGGAGGTGTGACATCACCCATCTATTCCAGAGGAGGTTTCCATAGTTAGTAGTTTCAGCCTCAACTGACAAATGACCAGAGCAGACATTGTTAGACCTGCCATTATTCCATGGTACATTTGCATGCAATGCATTCATGCACTCGTAGAAAGCACACAGAAGCCCGGCACTTTTCTTAGAGTCTGTACACCGAGTGGCTTTCTCATGTGGACATGGACAATGGGCCAGATGATTTGTTTGGACATTTCTGCTGGGGCCTGAAAAGGTAAGCTAAAGGAAGCAGGAATAGCCATTTGGGCCTGCAACTTTAAATTTCCTGGTGCTGGAGTCCATGTGTATCTGATCTTCAACAGGACAGTTATTTTTAGCTTCAGTATGACAGCATGCTCTCTCTAAAAACTGTTCAAGGGCCTCTTTGATTGGCAAGGCCAACAAACAAATGCTTTTAGATATTAGGATAGGGGGTTATTCCAATGTAATTTCTCACAGTAAGATAATATAAAGTGAATGTTTACTTATAAGCAACGTGTCAGTAATAAGGATACATTTAAGGCGACTACTGACAAGAGATGTCTGTGATTTAATGCCTACGTGTCTATCTACCTATCAGATGATCAGAAACCCACCCTTTCCTTCACCCACCGCTCCCCCTCCCTCATTCCAATGCTTACGTTCTCCCTGAATCACTTCCTTTCTGCCCTGCAATCAGATAGGAGTAGCTGTAAGGATGAGACAGCTGAAGACCTATTCAGCTGTTGGACTGGAAGCCGTGCTTTCAAACGGAGTCTGGGGCAAGACAGGCAGTGGAAAACCCATGGTGAACTGATACTTCTGCAACAACATGTGGACACCAAGCACTTTAAAAGTTTTTAAATCACCTCTAGTCACCGTGTATAACAAGCTTTGACAACGGCAACAGAATAATGTTAAGCGGGTGCAGTTGAGCCGGTTACATGGGGTTGTTGTACAGTGTAGAGACAGCACTGTGCGTAACATAAGGAAAGAATGAATAAGTCAACGTTCCTCCATTTAAATTGGCTACAACCACAATTATTATTAATTACTTTAATAGCTTGTAGTTAATAATGTTGCATAAATATAACCAGACCGCCTCCAAAGCAAAGGTAATTTCCTTTGGAGAGAGGAATTTTTCATTTATTTTGTTTACAAACAGATCTTGTCAGACAGCCAATGCAAGGACTGTGTAATGATACAGTGGGGCAAAAAAGTATTTAGTCAGCCACCAATTGTGCAAGTTCTCCCATTTAAAAAGATGAGAGAGGCCTGTAATTTTTATCATAGGTATACCTCAACTATGAGAGACAGAATGAGAAAAAAAAATCCAGGAAATCACATTGACTGATTTTTAAAGAATTAATTGGTAAATTCCTCGGTAAAATAAGTATTTGGTCACCTACAAACAAGCAAGATTTCTGGCTCTCACAGACCTGTAACTTCTTCTTTAAGAGGCTCCTCTGTCCTCCACTCGTTACCTGTAGTAATGGCACCTTTTTGAAGTCGTTATCAGTATAAAAGACACCTGTCCACAACCTCAAACAGTCATACTCCAAACTCCACTATGGCCAAGACCAAAGAGCTGTCAAAGGAGACCAGAGACAAAATTGTAGACCTGCACCAGGCTGGGAAAACTGAATCTGCAATAGGTAAGCAGCTTGGTGTGAAGAAATCAACTGTGGGAGCAATTATTAGAAAATGGAAGACATACAAGACCACTGCTAATCTCCCTCGATCTGGGGCTCCACGCAAGATCTCACCCCGTGGGGTCAAAATGATCACAAGAACGGTGAGCAAAAATCCCAGAACCACACGGGGGGACCTAGTGAATGACCTGCAGAGAGCTGGGACCAAAGTAACAGAGGCTACCATCAGTAACACACTACGCCGCCAGGGACTTAAATCCTGCAGTTCCAGACGTGTCCCCCTGCTTAAGCCAGTACATGTCCAGGCCCTTCTGAAGTTTGCTAGAGGGCATTTGGATGATCCAGAAGAGGATTGGGAGAATGTCATATGGTCAGATGAAACCAAAATAGAACTTTTGGGTAAAAACTCAACTTGTCGTGTTTGGAGGAGAAAGAATGCAGAGTTGCATCCAAAGAACACCATACCTACTGTGAAGCATGGGGGTGGAAACATCATGCTTTGGGGCTGTTTTTCTGCAAAGGGACCAGGACGACTGATCCGTGTAAAGGAAAGAATGAATGGGGCCATGTATCGTGAGATTTTGAGTGAAAACCTCCTTCCATCAGCAAGGGCACTGAAGATGAAGCGTGGCTGGGTCTTTCAGCATGACAATGATCCCAAACACACCGCCAGGGCAACGAAGGAGTGGCTTCGTAAGAAGCATTTCAAGGTCCTGGAGTGGCCTAGCCAGTCTCCAGATCTCAACCCCATAGAAAATCTTTGGAGGGAGTTGAAAGTCCGTGTTGCCCAGCGACAGCCCCAAAACATCACTGCTTTAGAGGAGATCTGCATGGAGGAATGGGCCAAAATACCAGCAACAGTGTGTGGAAACCTTGTGAAGACTTACAGAAAACGTTTGACCTCTGTCATTGCCAACAAAGGGTATATAACAAAGTATTGAGATGAACTTTTGTTATTGACCAAATACTTATTTTCCACAATAATTTGAAAATAAATTCATTAAAAATCCTACAATGTGATTTTCTGGATTTTTTTTTCTTATTCTGTCTTTCATAGTTGAGGTATACCTATGATAAAAATTACAGGCCTCTCTCATCTTTTTAAATGGGAGAACTTGCACAATTGGTGGCTGACTAAATACTTTTTTGCCCCACTGTATGTTACCGCCTAATGTTTGCACAGTGGTTACTGACGCACAGATCATCCCTTCAGGAAAAATGGCAATCGTTATTGAATGCTTTTCATATCTGTCTACTTTCAATTGACATTACATCACTGGGAACCCAACTGCTAAAAAGCAGTTATTCTATACAAGCTTTTAAAACTGTCTGTGATGTTTCTACCTTGTCATGTATCACCAGTCAATTTTGTTTAAACAGTGAGTTGCCAGATCTCCTACTCATGGCAATCTTTCAACTTCACATAAACCTTTTCACAGCCAACATTTGAGAATTCTCAGGGGTCTTATTGGCTGCTAGCCTCATTCGAAACAAACACATAAGCACTGTTGGCTTTAACGGGCCATGAGGAATAGTAGCCCACCTCACCCATAAAGAGGAAATGCCTCAACTAAACCAGTGGAAAAATAGGAGGGGGGAAGATGTTTCCAATTCTCCAAGGATATAAATATTTGCCATTTAATTTAGCTTGATTCATTAAAAAGAAGCCATTTCCTTATGTGAGGAACATTGATAATGGTGCAGACCAAATAAAGTTAGGGGTTATTACAACTGTGCTTTTACATTGAATTATTTTGCCATGATCAAAACAAATGTAGCAGCTCAAAGCAGCAGTGGAGGGGCCCAGAGTACCCAACCATGCATAGTTGCTGTTTGAAGCAAATTATTATAAACATGTTAAAACCCTTTCATAGAAGCCACGAACCACAGCCATGCGTTGCATGAACAGTTGAAAGAAGTTGAAATAAGTTGAAATAAGAACCTGTGGAGAAGCATACGACTTTAGTTAAGTAAATTACAAATCAAACCGCGGACACATGTTTGGAAGGCCTGGTAGGACAAAAAGTTATTTTTGTGACACATCTCTCAGGACATCATGTTGTGTAGTAGTAAGTACATTCAAAAAGTCATCCACATGTTGCATAAGGAAAGGCTACCCGCAGCAGTGCGGGACTCTAACAATGCAGATGTTAATATTGGATCATTAGGGAGGTTGGATCAAGTGGGCGAGACTAACATCCGAAGCACTGCTGACCCCCTTTCTTCTGGCCGAAGGGCACATCTCTGCAAGTTACATCCTTGCTCATCAAATAGACCGGCTCACCGAATAAGTATGCTATTAATACTGGCAATGGGAAGAAAGTCGGCCATGCCACATTCCAAACTCCCCAACATTCCCACATATTAACAACGCTCAGAATGAAATACAATACTAGGCATCTTTTTCCCTCGAACGCAAACTGCTACACTGCCGTGTCAAATAACTTTCTTATTTCATATAGGAAGAACGCCAAAGTCACGAGCTTCCAGTCTAATTAAAGACATGTTATTATATGTGTAGAAAAATGGTTGGAGTACAGACTGAGGGTGGTTACCTCTCTCAAGAGGGAAGGGATGCTGGACTTCCCAGAGACTCCATGTTGTACAACCATCCTAGCGTTTAGTCTTTTCGAGAGTAGGAGCCATTTTTTATCAATACAGTACTTATATCCATATTAATCAGAGAAAGTCAAGGTTTTCTAGGTGACGAAATGGGTCACTAGTGAATAAACTCAACACAAAACCGACTCAAAAATGTGTTTCTATGCTGACGATTACACCCACTGATTAGGTTAGCAGTTCTCGATAGTTTCTTTCAGGTTGCCACAGTTTGGTTTTCATGCTGTGCAGCCAGGTTTTAATGTGTCCATCAATAGCAGTGAGTGGATTGGGGCACTATATATTGTGCATTGTTAAGCTATTAACCTTGCCTGGGTGAGAGGTCAACAGCTGCAACATCGAGGACAGAGGGCTTCTGGGTAATGTCTGGAATGCTCTTCTGGGACAGTTATAGCAACACATATAGGGACAGCCCTCTGAAGTGACCAGCATTTTTTTTTTAAATACCCTGCAGCAGTACTGTACTGAATTGAGGCAGTGTAATGGGTAGATATGCTTACACATCATAAGCCCAAGAAAGTGTGTCACTAGCACACATACAATGGGGCCATTGGACACACACTCAGTGTGGGGGACTTCCAGTAAAGGAGAGAGAGCAACAGCAGTCTTACTGCTAAAGGCTATATGAGTTGTGTCCCTCAGACACAGTAACCGCTCTATTATAAATACAACATGACGATAATCCCATCCAAAAGATCAGATAGTTGAATTTAAGCAGCTTTACAGACCTAATCTTTTTTTCTCTCTCTGCCCCTTTCGGAATGAAGAGGCCGTTGAGCTGCCAGTCAGCAGCATGGCCGAAGTGATAAAAGGCCGGCAGTCGTTCACTAAATCTTCCTGGCACTGCCTCTAATCCTGAGAGAGCAGTTCATGCATCCGTAATGGTCGATAAAATATGAAAAGCCCTGAGAGCGCTGACGACAGAAGAGGGTGTGTGTGTACGCTACGTGTGAGTCCTCAACTTTCATTAAGGCCCTCCCAACACACTGAATCTTTTAGTGATGTCACTCAGCTTGCCCCCTGGCACACACTAGTGTAGGAGGATTTCCAGAAGACTGGAGATTAAGCCTTTAATGTGGTGGAAATGGATACTATCTTGTTCACAATGCAAAACGACATCAAAGAAAAGACATATGGCCTTACGACAGTATGAATTAGTTTTGCAACCTTCAAACTTAAGTCATTGAAAGGAATAAATGGTGTTGAAGTTTGGAAGAATAATGTTTTTTTTTAATATTTTGCTATTTTGTCCAACAACAGCATTTTATACTTGGATAGGCCATCATACCACATTGCCTATCCCAGGATCCAAACTTCTTCAAATCAAGAACCCTGGGAGATTAGGACAGTGTATTTATGTTGGTCTGAGCAGTTATGGAGTAGTGGCTTCCCTTGAGGGAAATGTCGAAGAATAGTCTATAAATGCTTGGGATGTTGGATGGCTTTTTTTAGAGGTAAGTGGAAGTCTGCTCCTCAAGTTCCATGTTGGGTTGAGTTGTTGCTGGGAGGAGATGTACAGCATATATGGAATGTCTGGCTGCCAGGCCACAACTTACACCGGGGCTGACTGTGTGATTAATGAACCTGAGTGATCAACCCACGTCTAGGACCCAAAATAGGCCTGTCCATTACATGACACTGTCACATCCTCCCTCAATTCTTAAAATGCCAAACATTTCCATGATCTAAGTGCCAGCCAAACTTTAATGTTCAAACCAAACATGGATGTCAATTGCTTTATACTAACTCTTCCAGCTATTGTAAATGCTGAACCGCCATCCATCCCGGAAAAATCATGCAACATCTTCCAATGAAGATTAAAACTCTTAATGATCTCAGTTAAAACTGAATCCAAGACTACCATCAATGCTCCACAAGGCTTGCTGATATAATGCAGAGAACACAGGGGGGTTAAGCAAGGCATGCTGTCAACACCACTGAAGAAAGAGCCACAACATGAAGACCATGCACATTTCACAAGCCAGTTTTTGCTGCTGTTTATGACCTATAAAAGCTACCATAGTGGAGTATAGTAAAATATGGCCCTCTCCTTCAATCACAACAAGACAGAAATGTGGAAACTTTATCACCTAAGTTGGATAAGAAGCCCTTGTTGCCCTCCGGCTTCTTTCTTTGCTTGACTTTGTACTGAACCTACTGAGTAATGTTTATTTTATTGCCTGCAGTAGTCTGCATTTTCTCAGCTGGATTCAGCAGTAGGATGGAGTGCATGGACAAACTGGGTTTACACTGAAACATCTGTCAAGTGTGCAATCTCCTACTGAATGAACAGCACTATGGTATACGTGTTGTCCCGCAAGGGTCTACAGTATCAGTATCAAGATCAAGTATCCTACTTACCAAAGTCAGACCGGCTGCCCTGAGAAATAGATTTTCCTGTGTCCTGTGTTGAAATTAAAAATAAAAGAGCCTTTCAACGAAGCAAGGTTACAATAAATGTTTAAAGCATTCCTTCAGCCTGTGGATTTAAATCCCTTTTTTTGCACTTTGGAGTTTGTGTTTTGTCTCTGAATTCCATGCCTTTGCAGAGTCTGGCGATGTTTCCGACCGAAGCTGCTGCGTTTTGTCTGCTTCCCCTCTCTGAGCTTCTGAGCTGAGCTGTGGATTTCAGCTGACTGTGCTTGGAGCCGAGCTGTTGACATTGTCCCCGCTCTCTCTCCCCCCCTCCCTCTCTTGCTTGCACTCCCTCTCTTGCTCTCTGTCTTTGGATCACTCGCCCCATTTCCCCTCCCCTTCTGGATCTCAGCTCCAGTGCAGGACAGCATCCATGTGGCTGTCAGCAAGAAGGTGATGAATTTTTCTGTGAATATAAATGCATTTATGTACAGCAAGCATGTGTGTAGTTGTCTGCTTTGCGAGGCCAAAGGAGAGCGTAAGCTAAAGGAAATGGCCCTTGCCGGACTGCGCTTCCCAACCCTCCCCGCAATCCTAACTCCACCCAATACAGACAAAAAAAAGGCTGTCGATGGAGGGGATATCACACACAACGCCCAAAGGAAACCCTTTTCCTGTGGCGTCCTGTCTTGGCCAACACTCATTAAAGAACACACGCCCATGCGAGAACACACAAGACATGCCAAATATGGGATTCTCCAATACACCGGTGACCAGACAGGAAAAAGGCTTTCCCTGAGAGTCAATCAGTGCTCATTTGAAATAAGTTAATACAGGATGCCTTATTGTGCAAAGCTCTGTTGAAGTGGTGAAGTTCACACCATTAGCTCAGCCAATTGTAATGTATGAAGGTAGTGGGGGGTCAGTTTGAGGGCCACACCACAGACGGTTGTGTGAAGTGGAGTTCAAGTATGTAATTGTGATAATATGACGGGTCGGCAAGTGCAAACATTGGTGTCAAAATCTCCAGACCCCCCAAAATTCCCATGCAACTGGGCAAGACACAAACATCACCCCTGACCCTAGATGGTCCACAGAAATTGAAAGGCATTTAAACAAACATTTAACCCATATGAAATAAATGAACTTGTAATGAATGCATTCACTATCGGTTATTCTCAATCAATGTGTCTGGAAAAATGTATTTCTGCAAACAAATCTTGACCACCTTTAGACACAAATCAATTCAAATCCTCTCACATATCTACATGCCAAACATGATTACATTCACTGTCCAACATATTGAAATTCACTCATATTTAAAATTATTTCATACAAGTGATCTAATCGTGATCCAGACTGCATGTCTGTTCACAGGTTTGCAGATGTTACTGCTGGTCTGGTGATGATTTAGGATCAATACAACTGTTTGATTTCAGAACATGTGCATATACTGTAGATAAAGAGCCGGAGACCAGTTTTAGGGAAAAGATTGTAGAAGGGAAATATTTTAAAAATCTTGGGTATTGAAAGACGGGTATTGCAGAGATATTACGTCTTTTTGTTTGATAGTTGACCTAGGGAAAGACTGAGTAGAGCATCTGAAACTTGAACTCTGTTAAGGCAATCAATACATGCTAACCAAATACATTTGCATTTAACAGTTGGTATCTGCTACAACTCTAAAAATATGAGTGCATATTTAAAAGAGGAAATTGTGCCTATAAAACACGACAGAAACGCCAAGATTTACCACCATCAATTATTGGCAAAACTGTGGCTTTTGCACTCTCGCACACATAAACTGGAGCCATTCATAAGCCAAAAGTGGGAAAAGGGGGAGTCCTCATGCCGTTTGTCATCTTTCTCAAGGGAGGGAAGATGGATGACATCAAAATGCTGGCGGAAATGCCTTGGTGCATTCCTAAGCAAACCCTGGGGATGCATCCATTCACCCAGCTCTTAGACATGTCCAGCTTTTCTCCATGATGTCCACTTTCCCTACTGCCACTTTCCGTCTTTTTGTGGATCATCAAAGTCAGGTTTCAAATCACTTCTGCTCTCCCTAGGGTAATATCTCCAACCCACAACCCAGAGGAATAGGCTAAGCTCATTCTCCAGGGTAGCTAAGTGCATTTCAGCTACTGCATTGTCATTCATCACAGCCTGGTGAATTACATCTACTAATTGACGCAAATGGGGTGGGCTTGGCATGCTTTGGATAAACATCATAACCCCCCTAAAAGACGAAGTTAGAATCCAACGTGCTCGGATGTCAATCTTTTCGACTTTTTATATTTTTTGAGGGTATGATTTTCTTGTCAAAAGCATTGCTGAAGAAATATAGAAATTAAGAGGTTACACACTCTGCAACTTAAAATTGTCACTGTCTGACTAGGAGCTGACCGCAGATTCCAAACACTCAGTTTCAGTGGACTTGCACTGCCCCCTGGGTAATTCCGTTAAATGCATGCTAGGTTGGTGGTTACCCAGAGTAAACCACACAGGAAGTGTGAATGTCATGATTGATAAACTAGCTAAGAGAGTATGTTTATCAAGATTGACACCTCAGGTAGGGTGCTTTCCTCTTCGCATTTCTGTGTTGGTAGAAAAGGACATGAAGCTCCAGACAACCTGCCAGTCACTTGTCTTTCAGCTGGGGGACGCTTGCTGAGCTGCTGTCTAAACCCTCCAGTACCCACTGAGGAAGCAGACAGAAGACTCCACTGAACATTCCAGGCAGCAATCTTTCACAACCAAAAAGAAATGCCTGCCACAGTGCAAGAACAATCTGGCTAACAAGAGCAACATTTGGTCAGGGGGAGCAGTAAAAAGAAAACTTGGCACTTGGCGTAGAGTTGAACAAAAGGTGAATGAAATGTTGGACGAAAAGAAACAGGTCACCCAAGGTGGTCTCTTCTAGGCTCATAAACCACCCATTATCCGTCAGACCTCTCATGTGCAGTCAAACGGGTGAAAAAACAGCTAAAAGAGAGAAGTGTATCAAACTGCAGATTTTGGCGTTTAAAGCAACCTCTCCACGGTTGTCACTGAAGAGCAGTTGCAAGAATCCTCCTCCAAACCAGCAGCTGCCAGAGCCAACACGGCAAACAGTCCTGTTATACGATGTGTTGTTAATGAATGTATTATTTAGGGTTTCTTCAGACCAAGCAGCTTTCATTTAAAGTTTGTTTTGTTTAAGCGAGGAATTCCTTGTGACAGCACTTTGCACAGAGCCATATCTTTCACGCCCGCACAGAGATAAATTGCCACTGAGAAAAATACCACTGCTGCACAAAGCCTGAACTCTTGAGAGCGTAAACATGAGAGCCCATTTTTATACATGGTCCAATTGTATGTTCCCTATAAATCATCATAGCGGGGAACATTATACTATCCATCTTTCAAAAGCCTACACCGAAAAGTACTGTAATGACTGTAAAGCCGTAAACCGAATTGAAGTCACTATATTCACATGGTGACATTCTTTCCTGTCTTATTATTTACACACTTCCTGTATAAGTTCTCACTGTTGGATGCATTTCTAGTTTAACCCTTTAGTTTCTTCCACAAATATGTGTTAATCCTCCAGTTTTTACCAGTCTTTATTGAGTGTAATCAAGCATTTCAAAAGGATTACTGTTGGTTTCTCATTTGTAATGAGGGCTAGTAGCTTTTGGGGAAATTTTAGTTTTTTGTCAAGTATTGGGCATCTGAATGGCTTTTTTGTCCCCGAGTCAGACTTGGCATAGGTCAGAGGTCACCAAACTGACTGCTCCCACAGTACCTCTGTTGTCTGCCTGGACATGTGCCAACTAAATGCTGTTATGTTTGGACAATGGTCCAGCTTTTCGCTGACTGACTCATGACAGCTTCATCATGTTAACAAATGATGTAATGCCTTGATGATTGGGCATTACAGACAACACTATTAAACTTTGAATTATGTCTGAATAATGTTCATCTCAGAGTGAAAAGGCCATTCTAATACATCACTTATTACAGTTCCTTTTTGAAACTGCAAGGAAACCAGGTGTGTGAACTATAAAAAAAAATATATATATAGAGGCCGACAGAGAATTGTG
Organism: Eleginops maclovinus; assembly: GCF_036324505.1. Classification (NCBI taxonomy): domain Eukaryota; kingdom Metazoa; phylum Chordata; class Actinopteri; order Perciformes; family Eleginopidae; genus Eleginops; species Eleginops maclovinus. The sequence continues at coordinate 8,011,172 of NC_086367.1, forward strand.
ATGGGAAAAGAGACTGTTGTTAAAAACTAAAAAGGAAAAAAACCTTGCTCTTTTTCCCCAGATGCTTCCATTCAAAAGCAAGGTTTATGTATTCCATTTGCTATTATATTGGCAATATGGGGACTTCTCTCCACAAAGTACCACTTCAGCTGTTCGACTGACCTTGCAATTTATCACCATTTCTCAGCCTGCAATTCAAAAGGAAACACTCAAAAGTGCTGATCTTACAGTAGAGAGTGTTTCAGAATGAGTTTCTTATTTTCTGACCACGGACTGAACCCAAGACTAAGTCCTCCATCTGAGCCTTTCCAGGTGTAAGAATGTCCCTTTTTAAAATCCATTCATAACCAAGTAAATCAAGTCTTTGACCCCCCTCAAACACTGTATATGATCATGCATGGTGAAGCATTGCTCGCAATTAAATGTTTAGTCCAATTCTAAACAGTGCATTCACAGGGGGTATTCTGCACATATGGTACCATCAAACCACACACGCAGGTGATAGCTTTATCGCCTTTAGAAACATCTGGGAGTCATCTGTTCTGCAAAGAGGCCCCGTGTGAACAGGTGCTTGTCTGCCTCCATGACCTCGACCCGTGACCTCTAGTTAAGGGTGGGGATCTCTTTGAACCCCGAGGCACCATTGGTGCAGACGGTTCTGTCTGGACAGAGAAGGCAACGTTACATTAGACACAGGGCTCCAGTAATTTTCACATTTGCTTTCCACTACTGTAAAAACTGTAGGTCTTCAAACAAAGGAAAAATTAAGATAGGCTAATATCATAATGCGCATAAATGAGCAAATACAAAAAAGCAAAGCTGTAATTACCCATTTGCATTACACTGTTACAACAAGGGCAACTACTGACACGCCTTTGAAGCCACTGAGACAAAAAACGGTTCTTTTCTTTCTCAAAAGATTTTATCACAAACCAGAGGAAGTGGATAGCCTAAAAATAGCCCACCAATTTTATTCTCAAACTCTTTGGACTGGCTTGACCATAATGAGTCCTACCAACCCGGCTTGAACACAGTTTACTCTGAGCAACACTGCTGAAAATAAACAACAGTGAAAATGTTTTCTTAATCCCTTTCTTTCTCTTTCTTGGGAGATGTAATGCTTAAAGTGATGGCCTTCCTGGGTTCAGCAGGGCACTAAAAGTATTTTATGAGCTCCCAGAGATGAGAGATTAATAACAAACACTTCCTGTTTATCTCTACAGCAAAGGGTTAAACCACAAAGAAAAGTTGGACAGAGCAAAGCTTTAAGCCCAAGTCATAGAAGAACAGGTGGTTATATACAGTATACACATTCCATCAGCTGAGAGTCTAAATCGCTGTAAAAGCAAATTGTTACGAAAAGTCATCCCACCTACTCGGTCTTGAAAATATCCCCCCTTTTGAAGAGAACCTCTCACAGTTCTGGGTTTAGAGGATTCTGCAGCAATGGTAATGTTATTTCCAAAGGGATTGCTAAATGAAAGGTTCTTTTTATAGTCAACATCCATCTGAAACTCTTAAAGGTCCCCTATTATGCTACTTTTCAGGTCCATATATGTATTTTGTTGCTCCACTATGACATGTTTACATGCTTCAAAAAGCAAAAGTTTGAAAAGCACTTTATTTTCCTCACACTGCCTGTACATAAATTACCTCTTTTCACTCCGTCTGAAAACGCTCTGAAGAGCCCATGCCCCCACCTTTGCAGAAGCGCACTCTACTCTGATTGGTTAACTGGCGACTCTGCTATAATTGGTCAACCGCTTAGAGATGTGTCGAAAGAAAAACTGTGAAAAAATGGCATCGCTTGTTGTGCCGTACCAGTTTATTACAAATAAATAATGATGGATTATCAGTATTCATTTCAAAGTGACACACAGCGTGTTTATGCCCTTGAACACAACTTTTGATCACAAACAGCAAAGGTAAGACGGGGTTATAGTTATGGCTCTGTAAAGTGACGTTGTTTTCTTGCTCTTTCTTGGCTGCTAGTTCAGTGAGTTTTGGCCGTTCAGTGATGAGACTTATACCAATGGAATCTGTGGAATTCAGGTTTCATATGATATGTGATTTGTGCAGATAGCATGAAGTACAAAAATCGCCGTGGCCACTCGTGCTATGCAGCGTTAGCTCATTTTTGTTCAGTGCTGATTTAGACGCACGGAGGGATATGGGAGAGAATCTCCCTCTAGCCTGAACTTTGGGATTTTAGCTTTTGCACACCTATTACATGCACACACACATAAATAACACACTACAGGAAAAAAGCATAATATGGCCCCTTTAACATGAACGAGTAGTTGTTCAGCGTAATCTATCTTGTCCATCTTGCTGGTTAAATAGAAGGCTACCTTAGTGCAATTGGAAACTCTGGCTTAAAGCTAAATATATCTAGCTAAAACACTTATATTGCATTGTGGTACACTTATGAACTGCTGTCATGTTTATGTTGAAGGAAACAAGACAAAACACTTAAGAGAATAACACTAATTTTAGGAATAAAACCACAAAATCACATCCAAAACAGAACACCTTTAGCCATGAATCCTTTGCTCCAGAATGTTGGAAAGGCAAAAGATTTCCCCAGCAACCATCGAACATATCTTCATAGAAAAGTTGCCAAACAACAGTCGACCTTTGACCCTTGGGCATCACTCAAGGACACGCGCTTCATGTTCTATCCAAATAAACTGTGACTTTGTCTGTCAAGCTGCCTCTCACATGGTTGGAAGGGTCAGACATGTTATTACAATAATTTACTATCCCCTTAAGTTAAGGAGCCCTTTGCCACATCCTGTTACCAAGATGAGAAGGAGCTACCTAAAAGCTACTCAGTGGTGTCACCAAATAAACTGTCAAATAGATTATACTGCTGTCCTCTTGGTCAATATTATGTTCAACCAGTGGCCAAGATGAACATACTGAGGCATAAGATCCTTGGCTTGATGGATTCAGCCTTCTGACTGCAGGAAGATATCAGGTTGCCAACAAAGTGATAACAGATTGTACCCAAGCTACATTGAGTACCTAATCATAATTTGTAACTCCAGGCCTTCCTGTCTGTCAGACAAAGATATAGCCATCCAGCACAAAAATCAACCACATCTACTACCGTGCTATGTTGCTGAAATGTGTCGAAAACATGCAGATAAGACATGTGAAGAAGTCTTGCAGTATCATTTTTCTATAAATTGTGTCCTATTGAGCTGTTTTCATGATCTATGCCATTGGTAGCATTCCTAAGTTTCATTATTTTGGTTGAGTTGTATTATAGCCAATTGTTAAAACAACTTGTAGTGGAACTTTTTTTTATCATTTAAGCTACTTTGCTAGCAAGTGAGTAAGTAAAAAAGTGTGGCAGCACACATGTATTTTTTTATTTCTGTGTATACAAAGGAGACAATGTAAAAACACGAAGCACCATGCTGTGTGGAAGGGAGTTTGGGGAGCAGAGCTGGAAGGGAGCGTTGTTGAGGGGGCCCATTGTGTGCCGATTACCCGCAAGAGGGGTAAATGATGGTGTTGATTAAAGCCAGCTGAGCCCAGGGCGGGCTCCTGCAGGGGCAGACACACAGCCAGCACCACGCACCCCTGAAATCCATCTGGCTTCTCAATCACAGTATGTGTCATTGAGATACTTTGTCAATACTGTATATATTTTAATGTATGAATGGAAAAATTATAATTCCATTAATAACGATGCTGAATATACATACATTTTCTTTTAAAGGGATGCAGAATGATAATGGCGCAAAGGTTTATTTCTGACCAATGCCAATAATTAGGCACACATTTTAATGTTTTCAGATGTGTCCTTAGCCATGTTTCAAAAATGCATAGCATGTGGGTAGATTCTGGCCTCAACAGGATGACAACCTGCTATTAAAAAAAAAAGCCTTGACCCCTGTAGTACAAATCTGGGTTAATCACATCTGCCCTGGCAGCGTACAATCAACACACATTGTTACGATTACATGCTATTTAAGCTAAATGGTCAGGTTGGGCCTGGAGTCGTTGTACCATTGCACGCAGCAACAAAAATGTGGGTCAGCATATTTTCCCCAAGCAGCTTTTCCTCTCTTTGCATCTGAGTTTCCTTCGCTAAACAATGAGTCTGCCTCTTTGTTTTCCCAAGACAGAAGAACTGTAGTAGGAACTGGCATTATTATGACTATAATAAGTCAATACGGTGCACACATAGGCTACAGTTAACACGCCTAGCCTCTGAGATGCAGTGGCGTGATATGAAATACAACTCAATGACCTTCCCCTCTTTATTTTTTCTTCCCAAGCTCGAAACAGTCATTTTAATAATCATGAGCATTGATTGTTGAGATTGAGATGAAAGGAAGAAGTGGGCAAATTGATGAGAGAACAGGGAACAGCCCTCAGCAACAACTTCATCCTCTTCCACTGTCAACAGATTCCTGTTCCTGTTAGGGGAACCAAAATGGCTTACTCAGCTTTGGCCTAGTGGTCTAACATAACACTTTTTAAAAAGGAAGCCAATCCAGAGAGGTGTCTGCTACTGTTCATCCAAAGTAGAATACTACAGCTAAAAATACACTACAGAAAAAGGTACAGACAATTGATACAGCATTACTTTTTAGGATTTCAAGTAGAAGCTAATGAAAAGAGGAGCTAGGTCTGGGAAGTGTATTGCACATCACTTACCAGTAGCCAACGGCTTGATGCAGATTTATGGTCAGCGTCTGTTTTAATACTTTATCAACTGGGTTATGAGTGAGTTTGTGTTCAAATGTTCGCAACAAATGAATCACAGCAGGGCTCTTTCCCTCCAATCTGTTTCATGGGCCAGACCATCAAGCCTCTGATCAGCAGATCCTTTTCTTCTTCCTCAAGCTCTTGGATGGAATGTCAGGAAGGCAAGGTACTGACGGGTAGGGTGTGTTCATTCATGTGTGCTTTACATTAGCATGTATATATATAGCCTATGTGGTGGAATTGGAGGACGTGTGCACAGCAGTGAATATAATCTTTTGCTGCATGACAATAAAATATGTTTTCTTTCTGCTTTTTTACTAACAATCTCTTGCATCTTTACGATTTCTTCCAACTACTTTGCTTGGGTTTTTCCCATCTTCAAAGATTTAGTTTATTACTTTGGTTTAAAACGTTCGAAAGGATAAACTGCGGGAGCACACGTTGAGAGGTGAGAAATAAAGAATGCACAAGATGTTCTGCCTTGCAGTGCTGTGTTCCCCAAACATTGCACATTTTTATGTACTGCGGATTGTCGTCAAGGCAACCTGGCAGCGAATCAGAGCCCAGCACTAGAGTGGTGGTTATTGAAGGAAGTGGAAGAGTGGGAGAGGCAAGGCGCCTACAGAACGTGGGTTGGAGTAATGTTTGTTTTTAATGCAGGAAGATTCTGATGCAATATATTAGGTATACTCCTGCTTTAATCTTTGAACTGGGAGTAGGTACATCATATCATTACTGTATTGCAAATCAAGGCAATAACTTAGATTTAGGAGAGTTAGGCAAGTGCTTAGCGTTTAACTTGACTTTACAGGAGGTCCAAATCCAATGGCTTCAATCAAGCCTACTGGAAAATCTTGTTTATTTTCATGGATTCATTGGATTTGAGTCATTATACCAGCAATGTTACATCAAGGCCTTTAAGTTGGTCACTCCCCTCTGGGTCTCGGTATCTTACCCATCATTTAACATCCACTCAAAGTCTTGTGGCGGCCCTATTCACTGTTAATTAACTGCACATTTAAGTGATTATGTTTGTCAGGGCAACAGGATATTTCACGTATTTTTGAATTCATATAGCAGCGTTAAATGACTTCTCCAAGGGTCCCCCCCGCCCCCCCCATCGCTAGCATCAATCCCAGTAGATGTGGTTAAGGGTATGGTTACGGTCCGGTAGCATTGCTGCCCCCCCTCCATTTCACATCTCCCTCTCTCTCTGGGGATCACAAATGTCTTTAGGTCTCTTGACGCTACACGGCACAGCTTATCCATGCGGCTGCTGGACAATATGAAGGTAGGGGGTAAAGAGGGGGAAGGGGGAGGTGATTTGTGATGATGGTAGGGGGGACTTTAAAAAAGCATTGACTTGATGGCTCACTGCCTGAAGAAATATCACAGGCTCTGATGCTGCATGAAAATGGACAGTACCGCCAAGGACTGTTCAGATAAAGACAGAGGGAAAACTATATCAGCCTCCAGTAACTGTATAGAGGGCCAATTCCGGTGTGTGTGTATATAGTGGCACACACAGCAATGGATTATGGGTTATCTTTCCATCACTCCATTGCAAACGGGATGAATCTCTCAACACACATTTTAGCAGAGCTTTTAGCTTTCTAGATCTGTATTTCTTCCATATTGACAATTGGGAAAGCAAACCCTTTTCCTTACCCTTAACTGGTCAAAGCAACCACTGGCAGAGCACATTACAGTAGGGGAATTGAAATAGAGCTACATAACCACATTAGAAGAGAACTGGGGCATGCGAGTGAATATACTTTAAATGACTAATTACTCAATGGCAGGACTGGAAAGAGCTTGCATCATACGCCATCTGGCACAGTCTGTGATGATACTTAATATGAAAGGAAGCTTCATTTTTCCAAGAGCATGTGATCTAACAAGTGCACAAACAAGTTTACCCTGACACATAAACAAATGAAAACAACCCCCATATTAACACAATGTACGTAGATACCGAAACCACCAAAAATAACTTGCAGTTGATGGTTGCTAGGACATGGCTGGGTCATTTGAGTTTCCCATGCCTGGATCCTGTCGTTTGTTTACCCCCACACTTCCTGAATGCTGATGGCAGATAGTCTCCTGGTTTATACAAGTGGAAGGAGAAGAAAAACAGCACACTGCTCTGAGAGGCTGTTGCACGATGCAACGGAGGAAGAGGGGGATGAAGGGGGAGGATCAGTATCCCAGTAACCAAGGGAACAGCACCAAGGAGGTCACATGATGTCCACATGTGATATTTACCACAAGAGAGAGATTGAGTGTATACTATTGGATGATGGCAACTGTTTTAACAGGCCTCCCTAACCAATTCCTCTTCATCTGCAAAACTTTCAAAATAGAAAGAAAGATTCCACATCAGAATCTGTGTTTTGCATAATTTTCATTTAACAATATTGAGAATTATGGTATGGAGGAAAAATACCATCAGAAACACCTGAGGGAGAGATAGGGGTAGCGTTACAGGTAAATGAAAAAAAACGGTAGAAAAAAAGGGTTAGAAGGGATGGTCTGCTACTGCTTACAGATGAGACCACTCACGAATGCTAAATATGGGAAAATTACACAATTGATCACATAGCACAAACGAACACCTTGCCTTTCAACAGTCCATTTGAAGTGTAATGCCAGCGCAAAACCTGCATAAGATCAATCTGCCTCTCCGGAGGGATAAATGCAAAAGGCCCCATTTCAACTAGCCTCTCCCGAGACAGACCCCTATTCATACAGCCTCTGAATGCTTTAGTTGTTACCAACCATGCGGTTTGTCACTTGGCGAAAAGGAGTTATTGCAAAGAACTTTCCGGGGATGAAGGATCTATGGCTCGGGTTTACCGTTCAAATGTTTGCCTGTTTAGGCACTCTAAGCAAAAAGACAGAACCATTTGTATATGCTCCTGGATGCTTAACGGAATTCACCCATCCACCTCAAAGCTCAAACATGACAGTTATCTTAGATGATGCATTAGAGGCTGGAAGAGAGCCCGTAGAGCACAGTAAAAGTGCCTGCCACAGCTTTTCTATTCTACTTAAGAGCTTTGAACTGCAACATCAATTCATTACATGATTGGAAAGAAATGCATGGGAAGATGAAGAAGCCAAAAGTAGGAACATAAAAAGTCTAAGCAAGAATTATGACAGTGTTGGGGTTAAAAATGTGTTACTGTTGCGTAATGGCATTGGGATTTAAACATAGTGTGATTACTAGGAAGGTGTTGTCAGATACTTCTCATTTAAGCCATGTTTGTTTTTCCAAAGGTCAAACAATTAATTGGTTGTTTGGTTTCTTTGAAGATGAGCATAGGTTAAGAATATTATGATGGATTAGAAGGGGAAGGAAGATGGGTGAATGGGTTGCATCTAAATCTGAAACCTTGTTACGAGGCTCCAGCATTAGATCACTTTGTTAAAACACATATGGCACAACAGTAAAATGAATAATTGTAACCATAATAATAATTGAATTTAGGTAGGAGATGGGAGGCCTGGTTATCTGAGAGACTGTCTCATCTCCAGTAAAGAATTACAGAACATTTCTTTGTTGGTCATTAGAGTGTCAAAAACAATTGTGGGATTTAAAGTCAGAGAACTTACCGTGACACTACTGTAGTACCTAAGAGTGACATAAACCAGTATTCCAGGGGAATCCCATAAATCAGATGTGAAATATAAAATGGTACCAATAAATTATTACCGGTTGCAACCACATGCATTAAAATGAAAATTTGAATTCACAATTTAAACATGGAAAGCCACAGACTTAGTTTTAATAAGGAAATACCCTTAGTTGGATGACATACTGTACATGAACCAGAAAATTCCATCTCATTAACACAAGTGCAAATTCAAAGCTATAAACTTTACCTATCTGATGTTGAATATCCAGCTTTGGAGCCAGGACGTATTCTGAAAGAGTGGCCAAAGTAAACCCACCAGAGTCTGGAACATTCTCAAAAACTCTGTCACATCAACATCTATGTCTCGATCTCAGCCCCAGTCTGAAGTGATTCATTGGTAGGGAGTGCTTTTTGCCAGGCTTCTTTATCGCTGTGTTGAAAAGCCTGAAGGATCCCCCCTTCTGAAAAGATTAACTATGTTGTTCAGCTGACTATGAGGGAAGTGGGCTGGTCATACTAAAAGCTTAGACAAATGATTTGGGACAGAAAAGACAGGCCAGGGGATTTCTGCTACCACTACTACCACTAGGGGCTGCTGGCAGGAGAAGGGCCTCAGAGCAATGGTGGGGCTCAGCCGTTCCGAGCCTGGAGGACCCCAAGGGAAAACCCAGTCCAGAGAGCGGGGGACTCTCACGGATAGTCGAGAAATTTTCCCACAATCAAAAACACAAACAGAGCTGCAGAGGGCAGCGAAAAGGACCCTTGTTCACCAAGGAGACAGAGGGAGGGAAGGGAAGGAGGAAGATCTGATAGTTACAATAACACAGCCCCAAGAAGTACATGCTATACCGTATCTCCTGTTAAAAGGCCCCTCACGGTTAAAACTCTTTCTAGACAAACACTGTTCTTTGAAGGACATTCAAAAGACTCAACATTCTTCCAGGAATGGTTAACCTGTAAGTAACCTCAAGTACATTTTATAGGGCCTCCACCAGATGATTTGGCCAAACCAATACAGTTCATTTGTAAATGACCTTATTAAAGGTAATCTGTTTTCATCCCAATCAACTGCTACACATACCATCTGCTAGGCTTTCAATGGGGTGTCCAGCCACTGAGGACATCTGGATTGTTAGTGTTGAGAAATGTAAGCTTCTTTGGCAAGAATTTGATCCTGGCAAACAACCTATGCAAGATAAAAAGTCAAATGATTAGTCATCAGTTTGGCACAAGGGTTTGTAAGTGGCAGGAAACTCTCAGTTTAAGAGTAACTTGAATTTTATTGTTAGGCTTAAGAAAAACAAAAGCACATGACTCCGGATAGAGTTTGAATGCCATTAGCTACCCAACCCGACATGTCAAGATAATTAAATCTAATGCACATAATGGCAAGCGCTTTGTAAACATTATCTATTTCCTTCAGGGCTAGCCAGGCAGTTGGACCAGGTCACAGGTCAAAGGTCACCTTTCACCACAGTGTGTTGGGTCTATTCTCAACAAAAACATAGATTCAAAGAGCTGTATTTGTTGCCATCATTTTTACACAGCTTCTTTTTTCAATTGATTATTGCAGAACAATAAATAACCTCAAAGCTCAGGGACTTCAAACTTTGATGGGGGGCATCTGAACCATGCCAAACTGGTCATTCTTTTGCTTTTTGACTAATGTCCTTCTGGAAATCTAACAGTTACATCTTGAGAAAATGTGGCATGCAAGCCTCCTTTTTGAGTGGGTAGGCAAAAGTCTTCAAACTTCCTTTTATAGAAGTAACCCCCCGAGCTGGATATCATAGCCATTATAAATAAGAAGCTGGAATGCAGAAGGGGAAAAAATAAACATCCAAGCTGTTCCGTTATCTACACCCAGCTGTGCAGTTTAGAGGCCAATCCTTGAAAATGATGTCACGCTGGCATTGTGTTACTGTGAAAATAGTGTTCGTATAAATTTGGGTGGACACTAATTCATTCAAGGAAAGTCAAGCAAACTTCACTAAAATGTAAGACATTGAATTAAGATTATTTAACCCTCACTGAAGTTGTTCAACAAAGCAGCAGTTCTTGCTTAATGTCCCATGTTGAAAGTATTAGTGGAATTAATCTGCTTTATCAACTGGAATGTAAATACTGGCATCACTATGAAAGTTTACCCTACGTAGGTCAGTGCAGTAGGTCATTAGTGGTTCAAAAACCAGCAGTTATTTACGTCCACTGGATAGTGTGTGTACAAACCACAAGGTCAAAACAGAACATCCCAGAAACTGAAAGACATTTAAGGGTACTTAAAATCTCAAAGTGGTTGGGTAATGCTAGATACAGGCCTTCAGGAGTACAAAGGAGCAAAGGCAGACAAAGGAACATCTCCAGGTGCTTTCAAGCTAATTTCAGAGGCAAAATGAATCTGAGATGCGGAGGTGAGGGGAAACCTGCAGCCGAGAGAATATGGGGGACTGACGCACTGGAGGTTTGATAAACGTTTCCATATGTGCTCCAGATCCCAAGTGAAAGAGCTGCTTTGTGTTCAGCAAGGTAGCACGCGCACAGGTCCCGAGTGGGACCCCCCCTTCCTTTCTTTTCCTTCCATCTACTGACAAACCTATCTGGCCCTTTCCCGGTAGCTCAGGGTAATATTAGCCAAGCGTAGGGGCAGGAGCAAGGGGTTTGAATGGCCGAGTCTCAACCCTGAGTCTAGCAGTGTATTTTGACGGTAGCTAATTACCTGTGACTACATGGAGACAGGGGAGTGAAACAACCATTGCATTGAGTTAGTTGTCTGGGGGTGAAGGAGAGTAGAGGGTAAAGGCGACCATGGTTGGGAACAAGGAGGGGGAGGTAGGGGGCAGGGAGCTGTCAGGAAGTGAAGAGATATTAGGATATGTTCAACCTCCATTACCCCCAGTACTTAATCTTCCCAGTCATGGGGAAATAATTCCTCAAGACATTAAAGAGCCAATCTTACAAGAGCACCTGCTCCCTGTGTATACAGTCCCATAGTGGTTGAACAAAACAATCATTTGGCCATCATACACACAATGCAAAATATCACCGTTGCTGTGCCCACAAGCTCTTCTTTGTAAAAATCACTACAATGCATAATGAAATGTAGACTTCAATTGCCTCCAAATACGAGTTGGTGGAAACATGCAAGTCTAATCAGGTAGTCAAGGCAGCAAGCTACTATTTCCAAAAACACTACAATGGCGGTAGAGCACAAACACTGGCTGACAATAGCACATTGTGCAGAACTGCGAGTACTGAACTTGAGGTGTCTATCCTATGATAGAGTATCGGGGTTTATGAGATTTTAATTAACCACACGGTTATGTAATTCGTTTTTTTCATTTGGAGGGAGGGGGTGTATATGGTGAGACTGATAGGAAATTAGACTATAGGGACAAAAACAAGGAGGAAAAGGACGAAGGAGGGGTAGCGGAAGAATGCAAAGTGTCTTGCACTGTTTTGTTTCATAGATCCAATTGGATATGAGGTTTCCTCCATTAATATAAATAAAGGGAAAAGGTTTGACACAGGTATGTTGGTTTTTCCAAGCAATTAGGGTGAGTAGGTTCATAGCTGCATAACTTTACATACACACCACAATAGCATGTTTAAAGGGCACGAGTGATGTGAAGAACAAAAAGAGAAAGCAAACCTTAGAGATATAGAGATATTGAGGTGAAGTGCCAGCAAATATCCATACAGATCATATCGGCACTGCTTCACAGTTGGATAACCCAAATGCGGATCTGATGCCAAGGGACCCTGGCACACTGGGATATGCTGTGGTTCCTTTCCAACTTATGTTCTTTATAGCACATAACAGCCTCACTACTCTACAGAAGAAACAAACCAGAGCCTATTGCAAACATCCATCAGCAAGACTTGCACCCTGAGCTTTTGTGGCCTTCTACAGAGGATGAGATTGGGATTGTCTTGAGACAAATGAAAATATATATTTTTTTAGACAAAATAAAAATGTTTTGTCTAATCTTCCATAAATTAAATACTGTAAAAGTAGGTTTATGATCTAATTTTCTTTAACAATGTCTGAACATTAGTGTGCAGACATTTACTAAGCACTGAATGTAGAAAGTAAGTGACATCCATGGTGTAAAATATGGTTGCCCCTTGCTGCAATAACAAATCTGTGAACTACTTTCACTTATTTCACATAAACTTACACACATACTCGTAAATGAAGGTGCTAGAAGGTTTCGTGGGGTTTGATGGGGTCATAACCACTTGTGACTGAGGATTGGGAAGCGAAAATGGGGGTGGGGGGGGGGGGGCACACAGATGCAAATGCTGTGTCTGGTATAGGATTATACCCTCACAGCTAATTACTCCCAGACTTCTTTGCTCTGCGCCAGAAACTGCACAGATACAGTAAGCCAGCACGCTGTCTGCTTATCCACCGCACTAAGACACGAGTGGGCTGAAGTCAGAGTCTGGCATGAGACCTTATGGGTGCACTCTGAATGCTCAGTGTGTAAGTTATGAGGGTAAAGAAGAAAAAGAAGAGCCAACTGCAGGCAACTTTTTAGGATGCAAGTTTTATTTGGCCAGATTTGGACAAGGCAATGGACTTGGAACGTGCATCGATGAACTGTAAGGGTGGAATTGCTATGTTTTGCGTTCTAGATGATGTGTTGATCAGTATCTATTGCATACGGTCTTATTAAAAGTGGAACACATACAATGTACATCTAAAACCGGAATGCCTTGGACAAATTATAAATTGAAGCAATTGGCTGCAGATGTGTGTTTACGGTGAAGGCTGCACAAAAGATTTGAGCAGCATGCTTCATGCACATGCCTCGGGCCAGTCTCATCTCGTGCCCTATCCTAGCCGACACACCACATTCTCACCTTACGGCCCCAAAGGGCAAAGCAATTGCTAACCAAAACATCTGGACCTGGTGGCAATGAGTCAACCTCTGCCTCAGTGACTGGTAGGGAACAATGGCCCTGTCTTTCCTATGCTGGCCACCCTTTCCCATTGCAGAGGGGCTTCAACTAGGCACAGACCAGGCTTGGGGAGTAACAGATTACATGTAACAGGATGAAGTAATCAGGATACAAACATATATGTTCATAAAAACATATGTGCGAGCGTAACTGTATTTATTAAACTAAAACGGAGCCTTTTCTGTTAGCTCAGATTTGATTACTGCTTTTTTAAACTATATGTTTAAAAAAACATTTTTGATGCCAAATATGTTGGTTTCTTCTTTCCATGGGTCACATTGTTCTGTTGTGTTACATAATAAGAACTAAAAAACATCTTATTAATGTGTATTTTCTCTTATATTTATTTGCATTGCATTTGATATTGAGGTCATCCAGAAGTAACAGAAAGTAATCAGATTACATACATTTTATATTTTGATACTCAGATTAGGTTACATTTTGAATGAATTTTTTTACAGGTAACTTGTGATTGTAACAGATAACATTTTATTAATAACCCTCCCTAACCTGGCTCAGACACACACCACAGCCATGTGTGGCCGCTCTGATACCCGGTAACAAACACGTACCCACACTAAGCTGACAACGCTTCCAGTCATCCTTCCGCAACAGGAACACAGACACACAAAGCAACAGTTCTTTACCCTCCGCTCAGTCAGCAGGGGCACAGCCAAAGGTAGAACACCTCAGCCCAGTGGCCTTGTTGCTTTTGGATATCGGACAGGTTTTTCTACCCTGCATCCCTCCTGGAAAACACAAAGGTAGCTGGACAAGGATTATGCGCTATAGTCAAAACAGTGGTCCTAAAAATACTCCTGCCAGATTGTTGCAACAGCTGCTCCAGTCTGACTTGAGAGTAAACAGACAAATATTCCTGTTTTTATATGCATAATTGTACACATTTGATGCTCTAAAAGAAGCTTAAAGCATATTAAAAGCTCAGTGGATTGCAGCTTGGCCATAGTGTATGGCTTTTCCCTAAATCTATCCATTGCTGATGTCCATTAACAAGTCTGGGGGGTTCAGTGGGTAGCCTATCGATGCCTATAAAGAATGTGCATAACACAATGTTGAAAATTCCTCCATGCAGTACCCTTACATGGACAAATCCTGCAAGACACTTACCCCCAATGGGTTAGCATGATTAAAATGTAATTTCTATGTCATAATCCGTTTCAATCCTTTCACCCATAATCAACACTTTCTTTACATTTGTATTCTTATTTATCCAAAATGCAGCCAAAAACAGTAAATGATCACTGTGACTTCCAAGCAGAACAATCTGGATCCAGTAGGAGGAATGTAGCAGATGCTAAGTACTCCTTAGGCAAAGTTGTGTGTTTGTTTGTGTGTGAGGAGGAGGGAATGATTTTGTGCTTACCATGGTGCTGTGCTTGTAAAGCCTCAACAACTGACCAAGAGGAGCCAATGCTGCATCACTGCCAGATGTGCAGTGAGATTAAATAGCTCTTGATGCTGCTTCCCATCCTATAAACTGACTAGCAATGTGGGATTTAAGAGGTATGGATGCCCCCAAGTGTGCAAGAATTTGTTTTAATTTTCCTGATGGCAAATGAAGAATGTGTTTATTTGGAATAAAAAACAGATGTGTTAGACTAGAAATCTCAGCATTTGCATATGACATTGTCCAGGTTAATTTGAGAAATTTAGACAAGGCACTGTTATTTTTACAGATTACTTTTTGATTTACATGATGATTTGGGTAGACACATGGGGAATTGTCACTCATTAAAGGATTTTTTCTGACACTGAGTCCGAAGTCACGTTCTCAAACAGGAAAATATCATCCAAGAAGTTAATATAAAGCCCCTTATCCTGCTTTACTTTCATATAATATTTCTCAAGATTAAAATTGTATTTTGTAGAGGAAAGAAAAAAGACAGACGAGTAACAAAATTGGAAAGCGTAGGGAGAATCATACTTGTAAAAATAATTTACTTACTTTAAGACACAATACTACACATCATATCTTGTTATAGTATTTTTTACAGTATGACTGATGCTGGCAATGTGATGACAGCGCCCTCTTTGGATGCTCACAGGAACTAAATGTCCGTGCAGCAGCGAACGCACCGCCGCCTAATATCGAGGTCAAATGCATTGCGCATCATGTTTATGCAGAATGTGGTCCACTATCAAATCACACATGGGTATTTATAACTGAAAATGACAATAATGTCACTAAACGTCAAATCTACTAAAAACAAATCGGCGGAGGCAGCCTGTCATGCGCACAGCTACACGTAAAGTAACCAATATGCATCTAATGGTGGCCAATAACGTGCTATATCTGAAGGGAGCAGGTGATATTAAACCATGAATCATGTTTAATAGTAAAATCATGGCAGGCTTCAGGTCAAGTAATGGTTTAAAATGGCATTATGAGCAGATGAGCACATTGTCATCTTAAAACACAGGGACTGTTGCCTCTATCTTATTTTTGAAATGCTAAAATGCAGTACCTCATGGTCGTTTATTTAGAGATTAGTGTGACCATTTCCATCCGATTTCTCACGTTTCTCCACGCTTCTGAAGGTAGACCATCTCAAGGTAGCCTGCCTACCTACCAATCATTTCCCACTGATTTTAGAGGAGACATTGTAAACTTACCTTCCAGCGTCTTTGCGGAGAAACGATGTCTGCTCGATGATAGTAATCCCTGGACGCTGTCACAGCACTAATATGGCCAACATTGAGTGTGGCGGCGGCTTGCTGGATAAATAGAGCCGATGCCCTGTAGTGACTGTACGGGGCTGCTCATTCAACAGAGTGGTAGTGGAGAGTGGAGGCACTGACAAGTCGGTCACAACAGCAGCACCACGCCTCCCCTCTTAAAGCTACCGCACTCTGCCTGCCTGTCCCTCTGTCCGCCTGTCTGTCCCTCTGTGTGTCTGTCTGTGTGTCTGTCTGTGTGTCTGTCTGTCTGTCTGTCACTCACTCACTGTGTGTGCAAGGTGAGGATGACCACACTCCACTCCAGTTACTCCAAGTCATAACTGGAACATGTCAAGCAAGGTTGAACAAAATCTGCTGGGGAACACTTTTGAATAAAACATTTCCTTCATTTAAACACGTTTTTCTTTTGTGCAATTTTAACATATTTTCAAAATCACTGACACCTGAGATGAAAATGTCTTATAACCATGTCTTACAGTGTATTGCAATGCATGGTTCTACAGCTCAATATATTATAACTGTACAGTGTTTAATTTTACATTATGTTTTGTTTAAATGTACATGTATATATAGTTCACTTATTGTTGCATTTACTTGCATATTAGTTTCAATTGCAACGATGTCAACAGAGTTATGGCAATAAGAATCTTAAGTCCCAGCTCCTCCAATAATGCAAAAATAAATATACCTAAGACATGAAAGGATTAACTTGAAGCTTTTGTGCAAATGACAAAAGGCCCTTAAATTTCAAAACCTTTTATTTGTTCTTTGTTTCATTGTATGTAATTGGCAGGGATTGTGGATAATTAAAGTACAACCATAACCATGTATATAAACAGAAGTCATTATTGCTCATTTGAATATGTGTACAGATAATTTCTTTAGATTTCAGATTGGCAATTCTGAATTCTATTCTGAAAAATTAACATAATTTTTTTTAACATTGACTAAATAGGCTACATGTGAGCCCCATTGTTGGTAACTCGGTAAATGTGTGACTCTTTAATTTAAGATTATTTTTGCTATTATAGCTAACATTAGTGATGATTGATTAAGTAGCATTGTAGTATTTATTTAAGGTCTGTGCAGCAATTTTTAGCATGATATAATTTATTTTCACAATTACAGTTTAAGCGCAGATTTTTTTATTGGGGTTAATCTTATGTTTTATTCATGTCCTGGCAAAATTGAATAGATATATTTGGTACAATATAACATCACATTTTCCCATTAAGAGTTGCCCCCATATATGCCCTCCTACTACATCTATAATATTTGGGGCCTTGATTTCATGATTTAATTAAGAATTACTTCTGTTGTTCACATAGTACAGCAACCTGCATGTAAAATAATAACCACAAATCCTACTACCACCATAAGGATGTGTTCTGTATGTGTGACTTATAAAAAGATTAAAATGTTCTACAGATCTCGTGTTTACCAATGAAAGAATGTTGAATACAAACATACAGGAACATGGAGTACTTATCAAACATTGCTTCCCCCAGCTGCTAAGCATTTAATCCTCTGAAATATGAAGAAATAGAACAACTCGCTGTGTTTTGATCTCCTCACGGCCCCGTAATCCTTCATTAATTGCAAATTCTGGGAAATCCACTTTGACCTAGGCTCATATATGGGCATCAATACTAGATTCAAATGAAACAATCCGTCTGTGATGAGTGTGAGACAATTCCATTTAGATCGTCAGGAGCTCAGAGGAATGATATTTGTTATGCTTTTCCTGTCATATAAATAGCAACTGAAATACGTAAAAGGTTTCCAGGAAGAAATGTAGATTCTCAGGTGAGAGTACACCTGCGGCTGAATGGTTTAAAAATGAAAGCAGAAGCATAGCAGATACCTGCCTTGTTTGGGATTCCTTACATACCTTAATGCTATTGGAACAAAACAGTTTCCAAAACTTTCCTCAAACACTCACATACAGAACAATGTGGCAGTCAGGGTTGCTGATTAGGGGTCATTGTACTGAATACAATACTCATGTACTGGTTCCACACTTATTTCCCATAATGGCACTTTATTGAGTCAACCCAAACAACAAATCAGCATCGGTCATTCAAATTAAAGTCAAATGGAATTTCTCCCAGAATATGTTTGTTTTTAAAGTATCAGAAATACGTTTCTGATCAAAGCCTGAATAAGTTCAGTAAAGCTGCATTGACATGACAAGCGGTAAAACAGCTCTGCACTGGCATAGCCGTTGTGTTTCTGTAGAGAGAACGTTACTGTCCAACTAGGAGTTACCTTTACTCTCAGAGTTGCGCACCACTCAAAATTGTCGACTCAAAAGTTACAAGACCTTTTCAAGCACAACCAATCGGATAACAGCTCTATATTGCACTGCAAGCTAGCAGAGAGTTAACCATAGAAACAAAACAGAACTGGCTTTTTTCCCTACAAGGCTCTGGGCCAAACAACGCGATGAACGAAAAAGCAAATAGCACATCATGTGAATGCAGCTTTACAAAAGAGTTAGGGGTAGATGGATTGATCAAACAAATACAAGATTTGAACCCAGGAAACTGCGTTCCCTGACAAACAAAAACCCAACTTTACGCAAGGACAGTTATGTCCCAAAAGTACTGAGTTCAAACTTAACGAAGTAGTTTTGTTCAATTCCAAACGCTATCCACAATTTTAAAACTTCAGCAGTAATCCAGGAGAATTTGAAAAAAAAAATGAAGATGGAGTTTCATTGCATGGGACCGTCATTTGTATTTATTTTACCTCATCGTCCAAAGTCATTGCATTTGCTGTATGTGTTATGTTCATCAGACAGTGAGTATGTGTCTAAACTTTGACTAAAGTGTCAGAAGTAGAAAGAGCCGTATCGCTAGAGCTGGAGGTCTGGCCTGTCAAAGCCAGAATGACATTACCCAGTGGAAGCGGGTGATTTAGCCCCTGGGAGAAAACCAGGCAAGAGGCCTCAATTAATCTCTTCAATTTAGCAACACCAAGAGGAGGTCAAATCTATAATCCAGAGCAGATAGTATATCATAGGGGAGTAAGTTTCATGTCAGATAATGACACTCCCTTAGTAACTTTAACCTGAGCCTTTTAGCCTGAACCCCAAACTCAGTCAGTGAATTAGACTTGGCAACATGTGGACACACACAGACACATATTCACACACACATTACGCCAAAAGTTTAGTTCATATGGTGCCAGACTTATCCTAAGTTAGTTTTGGATGCAAATACCACCTTAAATAAAGTATTATTTTCAGTGAACCCAGTGAGTAGTATATCTGACCAAGGTTCACGGTTAGCTACTCCAGTTTTAACACTGACCTCATAGAGACTTGGGAACAGTGCGAGAAAAAGATTCTGCTAATGTACATTTGGAATTCTTTAAAAGTTTGGACAGGATGAGAAATGTTGGACTTTAGGATCTCGTAAGAGAAATCCTAATTTCGGATACCAGGCAGAAAAATCAAGCACAACTTAATTTTTTTAAATCATTTTAAACTGTGCAGCTTTTGTATCCGTGTTTAGCTCCAAACGCAGAAAGCCAAGATGAACACATGTAGTTACAAGAGGCTTTTCTGAGCTTCCATTAGACAGGGGCAAGGTTGTTTGTAGACAGTCTTGATTTGACAGGGCTGCAGACATGAAAAGGTTCAATCGACACCTCAGGATCTCAGGGGTGTCTGGCAGAACAGAAACGGCGCTAACTGAATTCACATGTGTCCATTTATAATTCACATACACACATGCCCACAAGCTTTTGTGTGCAGTTAAACTTGCAGACATGCACAAATGATCCATGCATGCGAGTGACTTATTATACTTCAACCATTTTACAAAAACTTAAGCTTTTCTTTTGCTGCAAAATTATCTTTAACATTTATCAACATCATATGTATAATTCATGGAACAATTTATACAGGATCCAAAAATGATTTGTCTTCCCCGTAGATTTTCGTACTTTTTTTTTTTAAAATTAGGTCCAATGGCAGTACCCAAAAGATGCAGGACTTTGCCTCACAACTATCAGGTATGTATGGCCTGATAAAATATGCTATTATTTTGATTATGGGAAGTGTAAAATCCAGGGATTTGACCCTAAGTAAGTTAAACTATCTCGGTCTCTCCTATTTTCATTTGGACCATGAATTATTTTTTTCAAATATGTAATTACTGTAATCAAAGCACAGCCCGAAATTACTGGGGCACACCTTAAAAGAGTGAAGACCTCTTTCAAAAGTGCATAGCACAAAATGATGTACACAGGTTACAAATATTTTGGACAGGCTCCGAGCTGTTTCAAATTAAAGATTGAAGCACTATTGTTTTGTTGTAAACGTACTACATATGTACGAGATAAATATTACAGTTAAAAAAACTAAAATGAAAGAGAATACAACAAGTAAGCAAATATAATCCACGGAAATCTGTACTATTATCTTGATCAAAGTCAAAATAAATCCTGTTGCCATGACACACAAGCTTTATATTACCTAATGGAAGATTTCCATTGACGCTATAGGTTTTAACTGCATAAAATGGCGTATCTTAAGTGACAAGATTGCTTGTCAGGTCTGCCTCCTGCTGAAATGATTCAGTGCCCTTGACAAAAGGCACTTAACTCAAATTGCCTGATTACCAGGCCAGCTGAATAAATGACTGAAACTTTCAATGCGGGCGAAAATTACTCCAGTAAGTGTGTCCATTCAGCTATGTGAGCAATGATGGAAAATAAGGTAACTGCTATGAAGGAAATGACTTCATGCATTCCAGATGACACATTTGCGTAAAAATGAGAATATTCCATGCCATTTTCGGAATAGTGTATAGGTTAGTTAGTTTTAGCTGTTTCATCCAATGCTCTAAGAATAAAACATTGAAGATGTGGAGTAGATAATAAAGAATGACTATTTGTTAAAATGCCATGTGTCACAATTGTATTATGCAAGTGTTCTGGTAACAGTTCATTCTGAATGCTTATCAGACCGTGCCACAATTAAAAAACAGGGACAGCTTGTTTTGTATGAAAAAAACAAAAGGCGGAATCCAATTCATTCCAGACAAAATGTTTTACAAGCCGTTATTTCAATTAGCTTTGTGACATCTTAAACTATTTAAAGCCCCATGTGTTTTGCAGAACCATAGCCAGGATTTATAAAATACCACCTCGAAACAATGTTTGAGCCTTTACTTTCTATTATTAATTTTGCCAACAGTCACAATTAAAAACATGCATGTGAGTTTTGATTAGAAAGACATTATTCTAATCATACCAATGTATTAAAACAAGAAATTCAACAACCAAAAAGGACATTGTCTTTTGGAAGTGGAGAGGAGGCAGGGAAAGTGAAAGAGGAGCATTAGCCTTCCTCATTAGCATTGCCCTTGGGCTAGGGCACTTAGCCCTCAACCCCTCCTGCAGATCTGCTTAGTGGCCAGGACTGCTGGCTGGCGCTTTATTGGTTAGCTGTTTGTTATATCTCTTCAATCGGAAAGAGACTTTGTTCAATGCAAGTTACAAGCTTTATGTACTTTATGATTCAAGCCTCTATTTTTGCACTATTTGGCATTGTGTTTGAAACAGTTTTTGGCAATTATAAATAACACAAATACACAGATGGTAGAGAAACTACGAAGGATAAGAGAAACTGCAATCATCATCGCTACTGATGAAATAGACAATATCACAAAAATAAGGGATATTTGGACAAACCAAACAGAGAATAGCTTAAGATGTAATAATTGAAAACAAATAGGTTAGCTATGGTTTAATCAGGTGGTGGAATGGAACAAATTAGTCATCAATACAGCAACTTTTTCCCCAAGCCAGTGCGGGTTTGTGCCGGCTGGCCACTCCATTTGAGTTTGGCAGACAAAACAACATGTGCTACCTATGTCTGATATAATGGCTTTCGGATCAATCCATCAGAACACCATGTTTAGCCATAACACGGCAGATCAGTAAGAGGTCAACGTAATGTTGGATGACAAATGCAAAGGTTGCGTGGCAGGCAGTGGTTTCACATGTTCATGGACTGCATGGGTCAGTGTGACGCAGGAAAAGTTAATTAAAACAGCCTTTTGAAAATGGAGTGCATTGATATGTTTTGGGAAATGGGTTTGTATATAAATAGTTCAAACAGGCATTACTAACAGAATGTTCCTATAATATAAACTGATTGTGAGTTATGTCAGGATGCATGAAACGGACAGACTAAACATGCACTCGCTAGAATATCAAAGACAAACTAATCTGTCTTTGGCAGTCATATGGAAGGTAGTGTTTTGTGATCCTAAAGATGAGACAGTACACTTCCAAACAATGAATAGACACTGTTACCCTATTTTACAACAAGCTTCCTGTTATACCTCACCTGACATGCTCTGAACAGCTGACCTGGTGGTGCTGTCTAACACAACACAGAGGCCCACTATTGTCCATAAACTGCATGCTGTGCTGGTTTGTGTTGATTCTCTTTGTGGACGAATCCATAGAACCCCATGTAAAAATAATGAACTCTACAGCAATCATAAACATGATTGCAGTCCAAAAAACAGTTTTGGTGTAAATAACTACATAATGACTCAACTGTTCAAATGATTTTGATAATTTAGTGTGGCAGCTTTGAAAATCAGTTGGGTGCCATACAGACGAGAAGTCACCAACTGTCTGTAAGGCATCCCCCTAAACTAATTTCAAGTCATCGAGCTTGACCTTTTAAAAAGAGTTTGTGCAAATATGAATAAATATTAAGATAATAGGACTTGCTGTGTGATTTATTGTATGCCAGACATCCTGCTGGCCAATGGGGGGGCTTTGGATGGTGGGCTGATTGACCTTGGTATCGCCATCAGTTCCAACAACATAAATGGATCATTTATTTAATTTCCATCGAAACGAGGCTACATCATAAATTATGGGACAGCTGCATTTAACTAGGTGACTCTTTTTCTAAACACCAATCTGACAGTAGATATGAAATGTTGACAGGATAAGGACAACAAATGAATGACTTAAATATCGAAAAGCTCCATTCTCCATCTCCTTTTATTCCGGCGAGTTAATTTTGAGTACAGTTTTTTTTTTTTTTTTAAAGCACAAAAGCAGTATTGGTTTTGTGCCATCCATACCTGGCTTATAACATGGTACTAAAATACCAAGGAATCCAATGTTTTCTGGTAATCACATTCCAAACAAGCCTGTTGGTTGATAGCCAAAGTTAGCATCTAACTGCCATCAAAAGTTAGCATAACTGCCATCAAAAGTTAGCATCTAACTGCCATCAAAAGTTAGCATCTAACTGCCATCACAGTTACGTGAATGATGGAAGTACCTTGCTAATCAAGCTAATATTAGCTGGTACCATAGCCATTTTTAAGATTGAAGTTCCTCTTGAGGCTCTAATTGTTAAGTCACAACCAATGGGTGGTGTCAAGCTGACTTCATGCACTTCCTATACAATCCATGACAGAAACCAACCGACACATAAAGTATAATTTCCCAGCCCCTCTGTGTTTCTATCTGTAACCTCTGTGATGGAGGGTGAAATACAGAAGGAATGTGCAGCTCAGTTACACCAATAACAATTCTACATTAGCTTTCACCCTGGTATCTGTATAGGTTTACCTCCCTCACTAGTGATGACTATGGTGCAAAATCTCAGAATCAATAAGATTCCTCTCTGTTCTATTTCTGCCTTGAGTGATTCATTTCATCAAAGTTGCTCTACATTTGTCTTTTTCTCGGCTGTGAAGCACTGGAGTTATTATCTCCCTCAGTTTAAGGTCAGACGGATTGTGTATATGTGTGTGTGTGTGTGTGTGTGTGTGTGTGTGTGTGTGTGTGTGTGTGTGTGTGTGTGTGTGTGTGTGTGTGTGTGTGTGTGTTTGTTTCAAGGTGTTATTGGTAATATGCACAGCATATACAACATATATGTTGGCAATGAAAATCTTATATCCCATGCTCCTCCAACAACTCAACATACATGGTGCAAATAAGATAAATACAATTGTGTGTGTGTGTGTGTGTGTGTGTGTGTGTGTGTGTGTGTGTGTGTGTGTGTGTGTGTGTGTGTGTGTGTGTGTGTGTGTGTGTGTGTGTGTGTGTGAGTGTGAGTGTGAGAGTTTAAAAGCAATAACATTGCAAAGCCTTTACCGATGTTGGCAGAAGTATTGATTTTCGAGAGATGGAATTTGCATCGCCCTCTGGGCAGTAGTGAGAAACAGAACAAAATAAAGCAGCATACTCACACACACGCTCTAATCTCCTCAGTGAGGCCTAATTGAAAGTGACACATTGCTACTAATCAATACGCAAACCCATTGTCGTTATGGGAATATCCTGAATGAACTGTACCCATTCCTATTCGTTCCAAAGACACTAAATGATTCAATGAGACATGTCTGCTGGAGTCACACTGTTTGCATTTTAAAATTATGTAACCACGTGGTCAATAGTGCATAGCAATAATATTTTGTATCAAAGCATATGATCTGCATGGTAAAGCATTCAAGACCATTATGTGGTTTTGGCCATGCATGCAATCTTCTGCACTTCTTCAAAAGCAGAAATCTTTTGGAGGGGTGGCTGTGACCCTGGATGGGCCTCTTTTGTGTGACACACCACGGGGTTGTC
This sequence comes from Eleginops maclovinus, assembly GCF_036324505.1. Lineage (NCBI taxonomy): Eukaryota > Metazoa > Chordata > Actinopteri > Perciformes > Eleginopidae > Eleginops > Eleginops maclovinus. The sequence goes on from NC_086367.1 coordinate 8,035,825, forward strand.
CAGGGGTAACAGTGACATAACACAGCTTATTGTGTGAGGAATGGCATGCAACAACAGTAGCCCAACGTGCAGTCCTGAATAGGACTTCAAAGGCAGTTAGAGTTCAGCACTGCAAGGTATTTCATTGTAACCCTACCACACTGCGGAGAGGAAGAATTTGGATGCTAGAATCCTCCATGGCAGCAGGAATCCATTGGACCTGCAGGGGAACTCATGTCAAATTCCCACTCAGCTCTTTACCATTCCACGCTATTCTTACATAACGCTGTACGTGTGCCGAACCATCACCTGCACTTGGCACTTCTTGGGAAGTGGATTTGGACAGAAAGTTGCTGGCTCTGGCCGGTCATCGCTCAGGAAAAGGTGGAGAAAGTGGATTTACTGTGGAGTCATTGCCAGCATTTCCAATTCATTGCAGTGCTTTAGTTTGTCATTCCAGCTGCAAATATTCCTCCAGTACTCTATCAACCCTGTCTCTCATTTCATATCCATTTATTTTCTTTCCATTACTGTACTCTCCTGCTACCTAAAGTTCACTTTTCAATAACATTACTTGTGTTTTTATTGTATAGCCTACACATTCTCTCTGACTTTCATGCTTCTATCTGCTTGACAGTTGAGAAGCAAAGATGTGGGCTCTCTCAAACCCAAGTTATTTTTATCTATACTGCGCAGTTAGAGTGGTTTGCTCCAGCTTTCAGACCCATGGAGGGAGGGCCTAATCCACCCCACTTTCCCCACCGCCAAGCACCGCCTGGCCAGCAGGACCGCCCAGACATGTCCCCACTCCATGTCCAAACTCCTGACCACATGCAGCTGGGGTAGAGAGAGGGTGCGGATGGAAGGGAATAGACAGGAGGGAGGAGCTGGAAGCGAGGTGCATTTGACAATCTTGTAGTGTATGAAAAGCTGCAGGATAAACAACAACACTGGTGTGTGTGTGTGTGTGTGTGTGTGTGTGTGTGTGTGTGTGTGTGTGTGTGTGTGTGTGTGTGTGTGTGTGTGTGTGTGTGTGTGTGTGTGTGTGTGTGTGTGTGTGTGTGTGTGTGTGTGTGCGTGTATGTCTGTGTCTGTGTGTGTGTGTTCCGAGTGTGTGTTTGAGTGTTTGTTTGTGCTTGCGTTGATTTTATTTAGGGTTACACCCTCTTACATGAATAGCTGTTTTGGTCTACTTTGTCTAAGATTTTATTTGACCATTAATCATTTCTCAATGCTTTAAAGTTACAACAAAACAAAAGAAGGAACTAGTAAAGAATTGTTTTATGTTTAAGAGAGAATATAAAGGAATAGCTTTTTCCTAAGAATTTGTTTCATGGATTAACATCTCTCAGGGAAACAAAAGGCAATTATTTTAAACTCCACACTAAACCTATTTCAATAAAAAAATTAATAAAACAAACAAATTAGATTTTTTCCACCTTTCCCAATATTTCTTAATGTCATAATTTCTTCTCACAATACATCTTTCTAAAATAAAAAGTGACGTTTAACAACCTTCTAAATGTATTGATATGCAAACAATGGACACCAGACGTTTAAAAGAATAAATATTTGCCCTTGCCAATAATCACATAAGTAATAACATTTAACTTTTTTATGTTGTGTGAAACTAATGTTGTGTGAGCTAAAGAACAAAGTTCCGCTTTTGCATGATTCTCTTTCAAAATAATCTTTCTAATAGGAATATCTCATGCATACATCCATATTTGTGAGGGAACTATAGCCAAAGTCTTTTCCAAAAACTAGCTTTTTCAGAAAAAAATGCACAAAAGAGAAAGAACACAATAATTACTTGGAAAATATGTTATTTATACAGTTATTTACACACATGCCGCATAATGTGAATTCCAAGGTTCTGAAGAAAGAGACAAGAGATATCTTCTGTGCTGCATCCCTGAAAACTCTTGCCATAATGTCCATTATGCAACATTGTCCTAAAAAATCCCCTATTGCTAAAGATGCCAAGCAAGAGATTGGCTATAAAAGGAGAAGGTATGCATCAGTTTTTTCCAAGCAAATGCATTGGTTGCACATACCGGCATTAGTTTTGGAATGGCTTTGATGAGTATTTATCAAGCTGTTCTGGAAGCCAACAAAGAGAGTTATGTGATAACATAATATTTACTGACAGCAGGAAATATAACTCAAGATAATCCTTGAAAACAAGGAAGAAGGCTGAGCTAGTGTGAACTGTGAAGTGCAAAGCAAATATACTGAATGAAAAGCGGTGTTAAAATGAAAGTCCAAGTTCAATTTTTTACGCTATCTTTCTCTAAATAATACAATGACAAACTCGGAAATGTAATTTCATGGAGCAGGATATAACCAAATTTAAAGAAGTCCTTACTTCTTCTACCCTGAATTTGTATTTTCCATCCTCATGAAGAGTATGATATCTGCTGGCAGTGAAACAAATACAATTTAAAGTTCAGCACACACAGCACAGCAAAACATTCCTAAACCAATTATTTAAAAGCATAGACTTCATATTTCCTTGACTGTTCATCATACTGAAAACAAACAAAAAAAAAAACGTTTAGAAATTCATATACAGTATTTCAGGAATGCAGGCTGAAGTTTGATATGCCTGAGCCTAGCTAGCATAACGGAGGACAGAAGCCTCAGAGAATAACACATAACCAAAGCCCTAAAGAATTCCCTTGGACACAACTACTGACCAGAAAGCTGTGCCCTGGAGGCAATGGCAGGAGAGTTTAAAACCCCAGACTTGAAATAGCATTGACTCTACAGCTGTGGACTGCCTGACATTCAGCACTTTGGTTAGCGCTACTTCTGGCTATAACATAAATTAAATGTATTTTTAAATAATATATATACTGCTCCAACAATCTGAAAGTCCTTGCAGACACTTGCATGATTGCAAACTGTGGGCACTGGAACTCTTATGTTAAACACTTTTTAGACCAGTGGTAAAAATAGGTTACATACATACTACCCGCTAGCTTACATGCATAGGTCACTGCATGGGCTGCCCTGCTTTCACCACAGCCACCGTAAATAACTCTCTTACAGTCATTCCTTCTCTGACTCCAGCACTCAGTCACTCTGCAAATGCACTGGTGTTAAAAGATTAACCTTTCCCAGGCTGACTTAATATTTGGATCACGCTTTGGATGATGACATGCTATTAAATGGTGGTTATAAGGGGCTGTAAGTGTTCCTCTACATGTTAAAAGGTGACTGTCTAATCTAACATTAGATTCATTAAGCCATTATCATTTTTTCACATAGTTGCTGCATAATGTCAAATTATTATTTTTTTCTTACTAATGCAGCCTATGTAGTAAGGTAAAATAATAAAGTAAGTAAAGGGGACTCACAGAGGTCATTTACAAATCTTTTTTTTTTTTGTCCTAAAACACATATTTATGCACCTAAACCAGATGATCAGATTTCAACCTTTGGATCTGAAAAGTGAAGCCAATGCAGAGGTGCTTAAATGTGCACTCTTTCTTATGGCATTACAACGCCTGGGTGAAAAAATGTTTTGCTTGTGTAGAAGACAGTGTCAGTTCATTATAACTTTTTAGTCTCAAAACATGTTTTGTTTATCAATCACTTGCCTTTAGCTCCAGCACCTCCAGGCACTTCTTATTCCAAGAAACCAAGATGGCGCCAACCAAAAAACAAGATGGCAACAGGCAAATAACCAAGATACCAACATCCTAAAATCCTCATGGCAACAGCCAAAATGACAAGCTCATGGCTTCAAACTCATAGTCCACAAACCATTGGTGACATCACGGTAACTACGTCAACTTCTAATGCAGTCTATGATTACTCTATGATAAATACCATTCAAAGGCCTGATAACATGTGGTAAGTGTGGTTTATGCAGATGTTACTGCAGGCATCTCCCATGCTATTATATATTATAACATATATAGATAGTAAGAATATACCAAAGGTGGGGTTATGCATCCTTTGAATGGTTTTTAGCAATAAACCGTGGTGACCATGTTCCCAGTGTTGAATACACGACTTTCCATCCATCATTGCGAATGTAAGTAATGTGTGTGCAAGTGCCATGTGAACGTATGTCACTTGGTGGCTTACAGTATAAGCAAGGTACCATAGCTTGTCTTCAATTGTCCCTTTGGTTAAAGAAGCATCTTGGCATTCTACCGCTTAGCCTCTGTGGCCACCCTCAGACAGAAATGGGACGACACACACACACACAAACATCACAGTCCCAGAGCAACACATCATCCTATGGAATCTATCTAACCTCAACCACTAAGCCACCGAGAGGCAGCTACTTAACTGAGGAATCATCTTCCCCTAATAATGGCCAGCCAAATCTAAACCAGTCTGTTTTAAAGCATTGCCAAGACGCTTTACTAAGGGATTAATTAGCCAGGAGCTGCGGAGGTACACTGTTTACAGCCTGGGAGGCTGGATATTTTGCACAAAACAAGAAAAATACCCAGGCACGCATGGATGTCAATCATCGCTGAAAGAAATGCAGAGGGACATTAAAAATTCCGATAAACTACTTATGCTTGGTTGACAGGCTACTGTTGCTGCTGTAAGTAAGTAGTATCAAGTTAGTGTCTGACCCACCTCAGTGCTTTCATGAAGAAGATAATAAATGTGTTTTGATTTAAATTGTTTTCAATTTGGGGTCATTTTCTCATCTTCACTGCAAGACGCAAGTACACTTTGGCACACTGCAGCACCTTTGATCCTTTATTGAAGTGGGTAGCAGGTCATTTTGCAAACATCACAACCACAAACTAAACCAAGCAGTCTGTCGGGAGATTGGTGCACACACGCTAAGCTGGGCTGAAGATCCTCTGCCACCTAGCACACCTTTTTGATTAACTGCCAGAGTGGCGCATAGAGACAAAGGTGTCGAATGCTGGCAAAGATGACTGAAAAAACTGGTTTTTGTTTCTGCCTTCAAAGTTCTACAAGTTTAAAACTTCAGCCTTGTTCTGTATCCACATTCTTAACTGTAACTTATCCTTTTCAGAGTTGATGAAGCGTGAGTGTGTGCATGCATGCTTGCCCATTTCTTGCACATATTAAATCATCATCTATGGTGACTATCCCAGTATGACACTTACCTTTTGTTATCACTTGACCTTGTGAACCTGATACAGGAATTAGGAAAGATTAAAGAGGAACAGTGTCAGAATTATGGGAAATAATTTGAGAGAAAATGACTTTTAATTACATCGCTTCACCTAAAGGAAATGTGGGGTTTGCACGCACGAAAACTTTGAGCAGAAAACCCCAGTGTTTGCCACTTATTGGCTCATGGTAAAAATGTCTTGCCTCCAGATTTGAAGTATGTTTTAGTGCGTCGAACTCATTCAGTACAGTTGGTTGCCTCCTCTGGGGTGAAACCACAGTTATGTCAGCTACAGCTCAAGACAACACATGGACCAAAACAGGATATTAAAAGAAAAAAAAGTTCACAGCTCCCTAACAAGCCCGGTCCGGCCCCTGGTTGGTGTTTACTGCATTCACTTTTCTGTCAAGGAAACAGACTTAAGTACACAGTATAATTGTTTCGTAGAAAGTGGACGTGGCTGCTTATTTCTTTGGAACTCATTTGGTATTTTTGAAAAGACTGCACTTTGTGTGCAGTTTTCATGTGATATAATCTACATGTTTGGGAAAGATTACCATATGTTGACATATGGTTCACTTACTAACACCACTGTGCAATATTCCAGATGCAATACAAGTGTCAACAAGTGCAATAAAATCTATTTTTGATCTCTCTGCAATGCATATGGTTCATACTGTAGAAATGGTTAAGATCCTCAGGTCAACATAAAGTCACTGCACTACTTCATGTAGGATGCTCTATGTTAAGCATTGATATAATAGAGGATCAGAAATAACATTTAAATTCATATGCAACATTAAATACAAGGCAAAGGTTTTCGAACAAAAATCATGGATTAATACAGTATATTTTACAACCTATCCCGGTAACACTTTCTATGATGTCCCTGTCTGTAATTAATCACTAACATACTACTTTATTTTATAATCTGTTTACATCACTGTACAACTTTAGTACCTTGCTCTCCTATATTTTTTTTAATGTTTTTTTATTTTATGTTATTTTATGATGTCTAACAACTATCAAGCATCATACTTTTACATATGTGCATATCATTACATACATTTTCTGTTGCTAGGATAGTGTATTGTAATTTTCAGTTGTAAGTTGTAATGCATTTAAATCAATGTTATTTTACATTATAATCACTGTAATATTGCATAATAATGTGCATATCTGTTGCTCTTAAAGGCCCCTGTGTGCTTTAAGTGATGTGAAAACTCAAAAAGCTTCAAAATGTTGTAAAATAGATTATTTAAAGTAAAGAATTACCACTAAGAATAACATCATAATCACATTAAAATGCAATATTACAGTGATAACATATTTTTTACACTGAGATTCTTGCAAAACAGAAATGTCAGTGAGTGACCAGCAATAATATGAGTTTTTGAAATATAATTATCAGGCTTATAGTGATTATGATGCACCATAGGTACGTTATAATGTATTATACACATTGAGTAGATAAAGGTTTTATCAAAACTACTAATTGAAAAAATCTAAACACTTCAAAACAGAGGCCAAGTACCTTCTTCTCCTTGTTCCCAAAGCAAATATTTGTATAACTTGTAAAACATTCCACACATTACTCAATGACTACTTAAACAGGGACAAGCATTCATGAGAGTTTCGTGTGAGGATAATCACCGAGTCAATTAAACATAAAAGCATCTGCTTCCACATTTTGATTACGTGACATTGTACCCTTCACCACCTTGGCTTCTGGCTACAAGGTGCTGCCAGTTGGAGCTTGAAGGGTAGTGAACATGAACCAACAGCTTTCACCATGTAGTTTTATTCTCTGGGTTAATTTAGCATAATGACTCGCAGCATATTTTTCTTGACGTGTATCTGGTAATAACGGGTATTCAAACTGATGAGTATCAACATGGTTTGCAAGTTGTTTTAATAATCCTGACGTCATAGAAAGATTTACCAGCATTTCTTTTCCTTTATCATAATATGCCAAAAATAAATGATATCTTTTTAGTTGGGTACTTTTTTAAAATTGGCTAGCTTAGACAAGTTTAGACAAGCTTAGGTCGCTCATTCTTTCTTCCAACTCCATAACACACACACACAACAGTCCAATACTACAGATGCAACCACACTCTGTAACTGTATAATGCCACAAAGCAAACTTGGTATACGTATGATTACCTACACATTTAAACCAAACTGCCCATTAAAAGCAGCAATACAGTATATGATAACCATGCACAACTAGACACGCACATGCATGCACATACACATGCAAGTCTATTGAAAACAAGGAACCACACATGAATTGTCTGTGGCACCAAGGAATTCAATCGAATAAACATGATACATTCTCCTAAATGCCACCCTGAAACCATGAGGCATTCCTGGTAGACAACACGGCCTGCTGTGCAGCTTGGGGGTGGGCCTCTTTTGGTAGGCTATATTTGGGGGGGACATAGGCTAAAGGGATAATTTGACTTTACCAGAAATATGAATATTTTAAAGGTTTTATGCAACATACAGTAGCTTAAAAGCAGCACAGCGTATATTTAGTTGTCTACTAGATCTCATGTCACATCTGTTAATTGTGGTTGCAGCTATTGGCATCATGATTAACTGCCATTACCTTAATGTGGGAGTGCCTAAAGGGCATATTACACTTTTGTCAATAAACCCACTGATGAGTCACTGAAATGGATTGAGATTTTGTTTTAATAACGAACACCAGAGAAATAACCAACATCAGAGAAAAATAGAAAAGCTATGAATCCCTGTTTTATTTTTACCCATCTAACGATCCCTTTAAAGTTATTGACACAGCTCAGACCTCGACATCTGAACTGGCTCTGACTCACATCATCAGTCATTTTGGGGAAATAGAGTGAGAAGTAAAGAAGGAAAGGTTGTTTTACTCAGATGAATCATCCTCAAATGCATAGATGATCTTTGTCTCTGGGGCTTGCCGCCGTCACCTAGCAACCAGCTTCAACAAACTAAAAGAGCACAACGCGGACATGAGAGCTAGCGCTGGGCAACAAGCTATCCAGCTATAAAAACACCAACCTCACTCAATAATTCCCGTTTTTGCGGGGAAAAAAATGGTGAAACAGACGATACAGATATATGGCCGGATTAAACCCATTAAGAAAACTACAACGGTAAGTTGGCAACTATAACAGTATTAAACACAACTCAGTTGAAAGCATAATGCTCGACAGGATGTTAATGTAAGCTAACTAATGTTGGCTTTATCTTAACAAAGCCTCTCTAAATACGTAGCACGCTGGTATTGTTTTTCCTTAAACGTTAATTATTTTTACATGCAGCATTTAATTGCAAAACAGCAGATTTGAGCTGCTAAACACACCTGTCGATAAGTAGGCCTAATGTCAGACTACCCGAGTTGTGTTAACAATTTCTACATTTATCATAACTTGTTCACAGCAGACATGTCACAGCAGGAAAAGCACACGTAACTAATGGCATTAATAATGATGGCTTCCTTCCATTAAGTGTCCCTATAAATCATTCATATGAACGAGAGTTAACATTACAGTAAAAGGGCCCTGGAACTAGCACACCTGAACGGAATGTAACCTAATTAATGTTTTCATTACACCTGTGCATCTCTTGCTATGGCATGCCAACATATTCAAAAAATGGTCTTCGTTGTCACTTCCAGTAAAAAAGTGAACAAATAAACACAGTAAAGTGAGCATACCTTATTTATCTTTATCTGTTTTTGGAAAAAGCGTTTGAAAATGCTATAAGCTGGTATTTTTGCGCTAATGTTCAGTATGTTAGCCTAATTAATGGTGTCATTACACCTGTGCAATTCTTGCTTTAATGACGTGCTATTGGAAAAGGTCTTTGTTGCCCGTTACTCCATAAAGGAAATTAACTAAAACATGACATGGTAAAGTGAACATACTCCTGCTATGTTATTTTTGGACCAGTACCAATTTAAAAATATTTGAATTGAAGATGCTACTAGCTAGTATTTTGTGCTAATGTTAATGAAGCTTTTTTGTGCACAGAGCTCACAAGTGTTCTTTGTTTCCAACTTACATTTGTATATCTAGATTAATAAAAATCAGTTTTTAAGGCCAATTTGAACACTACATTTGTTTTAAGTATAGTTAAAATAAAACGCCCCCCAGCATTTATGATATTCTCCATAAAAGCCAGGTTATTGTGTGTGGATGACAGCTGATGGAGGGTTTCTGTGGCACTTTAGCCTGAGCTGACAATATCCTACAAAATGAAATGAGCACAGTTTCCTCCTTGGGGCTTGTTGAGGTTCTGTCAACAGAGCAGTGGTGGTCAGGAGGCGATACTGCTGGCAGACTGGCCACAAAAAACAATCCAATCATTTAGGTCTTATATTTTAGTCCCTGGGGACTTATAATTGCATCAGTGTCTATGAGAAAGATATGCCAGAACATATGTCGAGGGAGGGGGTGTTTAGCTTGACCCAGCCAGCCTCACTTTAAATGTCTTCCTCTGCTAAAGCTCAATCTATATTGGTTTAAGGTTCTGAAGCTTTTCTTGTCTCCCCTGAGGCTTTGGTGAGCGGAGGTGAAATTGCAGAGCTTGCTTAGCGTGCTCGTGATTGCTTCTTGCATTCTATTGCTTTCCACAGGATAAATGCTTCATAAACTCCATCTTTTCATTTCGTCGCTTGCATTATCCAAACCACAAGTGGCCAAACTTATATTTCAGACCGAACATGATGTATTGTCTTTGTGTTTAAGTTGGCCTGCATGTATAGTACCATGAAATATGACAACAAACAATTCACAGAACATATACTGTAGGAGAAAAAAGCATTTCAAAAGAATACATGAATGCCTTTATGTCCATTCTAAAGTTCTAAGGAAATATTCTCTTGTGGAAAAATATCCCTCTCCCATGCCCTATGATGTGCAATATAAGCCTGTTTCGACGGTAGCTCCGTCTCTAATGTTGTGTCTGGCTCCCTCAGGTGTACTCTGTGAACAATGAGGAGCAGACAGGAGCTTTTCTGGAATTCTTGGTTCCCCGGGACCTCGCTGATGGCTTTGTCAACAACAAGAGGGAGTGCTACAAGTTCAGGTAGAGTGTCAGGTTCCTTTATTAATATCCATCAAACCTTCCATTTGCTTTGTTTACCATATTGGCCAATAATTAAATTTAAATAAAATGAATCTGGAGGGGTATTACATAGAAAGCTGCATCGATTAGTTCATTAATCATCAAATCAGATTGATAATTATATTAAAGTATAATTTTTCAGCCTTTTAAATATAGAGCTGTCATAGTAAGTGAATATTGTTGGTTTTTGAATGACATTACTTTTAAAAATGTTTTCGAAAAAGCAATACATTTTTTGATTAACCAGTCATTAATCAAATAATCCTCAGTTGCATCCCAACTTTTGAGTCCATAATAGGAACGATTTTCATAAAATCAAGGGGCTCATTCACAAATATCTTATGCTTCTTTTCTTAAATGTGTTCTTCAAAAAGCCTTAAAGTGTGATTAAATAATTGTTTGTACCTGTCTTCTGACAATGATGAATCCTCTTCCATGTAAATTGAAAGCGTGTGGCAATTGATCCTAATTAGCATATATCGCCCCACCAATCCCCTTAAATGGGGTACGACCGCAGGGCGGTGTGAACAAACCGAAATTAGTGCAATATGTAGATAATTATGTCAAGGATGCCAAAACAAAAGTGTGAAGAGGTTGGAGCACCACACTGTTACAGTGTTAGTGTTCAGTCGGTACATGGACATCGAAAATGATGTGGACCTTTTTGTGTATGATAAAATGGAAAGAATTCTCATTTGAACAATTAAGCTTAAGTTGTGTAACTGGTAGAGTTTAAAAATAACATACAACATAAAAGAAAGTTTGTTGTCCACCAGAATTTACACCCCCAAAGTTGCATAAGAACTTTTCCCATGAATAATACATCCAGAAGTTGTGTCAGAGAGTGCAGAGCCAACACATCTGTCTAACGCTGGTGGTGAGAGCTGCAGCCTTTTATACCCCAAGGGCAGGGCCCATGCCACGCTTCCAAGCCCTAAATTCACAGTTAGGAAATCAGACAGCAGTGGACACTGAGAGCCTTTGAAAACCACAGAGTCTTATAATAGCCTTTGGAGGTTCCCTTGTGCCCTTATAGAAATACAATTTCCACATTTAACAATCTTCCTAGGCGGATTCCTCTCACACGTCTCTCATCTTTCTGTGGGATAGAACATGATGAGCTGCGTTAAAACAGAATGACTAACATCCTCCTCCTCCTCCACTTGGGAAATTAAATACACTGCCGTTTGTGCTCACTCAGTTCTGCTGTGGGTGATTGTGTTGAAGCCTGGATATTTGAGATATTGTATTTTCTGTATGTTTCTGTAGTAAATTAAATGAAAGCTAGATGTTTTATTCTGCTTATGTGTCATACTGTCTTTGTTCTTCTCCCTTTTTCCAGGTTCTTAAAGGTGTTTGATCAAACTGTTGAACAAGAAGAGGTATTTGAAAACATTGCCAAACCAGTTGCTGACAGGTAACGTCTTTCCTGACATTGTGCTTCTTAAAATGAAAAATGAAAATAAATGTTTAGTGCCTTAGCGATGAACCCAAAGTCTAGGAAATGGGTTAGCATTTTGCCTCGACGTCAATGGGTTCTTGGTTAGATGCCTGAAATAAGGTCTGTGGTTAGTGCAAGCCTCAGAGTTTTTGTTATTTTGTTCTTCGACATGAAGGATGTCTATTATTGCCCAACATGTCTTCAAAAATGGGATTGCTAACAAGTAGCTAAATGGCCTGTTAACTTCCAGATTGGCTAACGAAAATACATCATACTTGCACTACTATTAATGCAGTTCATTTTGAAAGTATATATATTTTTTAATGTTTTGTTAACCTTACAACTATATCCTTTGATTATCCTATTCACAATTCACTACCCACCTGTTTCTAGCTCCTCTCATCACGTTTTGGTCTGGCCACGCAGGCAATATCCATCCTTGTTGACAAGAAGTTAGTAAAGCTCAGCTTTCTTTAAGATGAAAATGGAGGCTGTCTGTGATTTTTGGCCTCCTTTACAAACTTCAACCACTAAGTGGACTGAGCTGGCAGGCAAAATGGCCCACTGTGCCATTGAGAGAGTGAGAACATTTTCAAACCACAACAGAGGAGCAACACTGTAGCCACTTGCTCATTTTGAGCTTTTGTTCTATGTCATGTATGAGGACAACATTCATTAAAGTAACCTGCTGGATAATCTGGCCGGCATGATCAACAGTTCAAGTTTCAACACATTACAACATGATTTGCATTTACATTTCATTATTCCTACTTCCAATTAGACTAATTGTGACATTCAGCTTCCTTTGCCTCTCAGATTTGTAAATCCATTTATATCTGTTCTCCGCACAGTGAGTAAAAGAAAGTGGAATAATTCTGCCTGCCATTTCCTACAGTATGTGTATCCCTCAAACTCAATCACAGCAATAAGCTTCCGCCTCATATCCAAAAAGTATTAAAGAGACACGGAAAACGTGTAATAAGCTATGTGAAGCCCAGCTGGCGTGCTGATAACTCTGAAGCTCATGTTGATATTGACGTGGTCCCAGTTACAGAAGCGCGTCTGGTCACAGTAATCACAAAGAGAATCTCAATTTGGAGTGACAGGTAGTTTTTCCTAAAGCCCCTGCAGTCAGGAAACATTTATTCAGGTTTAGCATGGAGTTGCTTTGAATCGCAGCAGTTTCGCTGTCACCGCACTAAAACTCAGTTTCATGCACGCAGGCGCCTACCCTCTCAACTAGCAATAACTGTCAGGTTGTTGTTTTGGTTGGTACTCTGTCATACTTGGCGAACATCAAGTTTAGTCAATAGCTCTAAGTCGTTTACTTGCGTTCTAGTCTCTGTCTCTGCTGTGGTGTAACCGAAACCAATCATTTCAACCCCAACACAGTAGTTTCAAAACAAACCAGCATTAATAGCTCCAGTAGGGGAAGAGCCAACATAACGATGTTGGGCTGGCAATGCAAACCCTCTATCTGGATTGTAATCCCATTTCACAGGGCTGTGTTACCAGTGGCTGTAGTTTAAAGAAGGATTGGGGTCTGTGCTGCTTTTATCCTTAAACCTATAAATTTAAAAGATTGGACTTACTGCTTTTCAAATAAAGAACCGTAAGAACTACTTGCCGACAAGTTGCCAATCTCCAGGAGAGCTGAGGTGTAAACAGGAACAAGCATTGGGAAACGCCCAAGCCTCAGTGGCAGTGCCTAGGCCGCATCATTAGCACTGACATTAAACTAAACATAGAGCCTGTGTCTTTCCTCCCCGCTGCCAATCACTGCCATGACTCACGCCAGACTAAATGGATGCCCATTGGCTGGCCATCCAACCACCATGAGTGGACATAGTGTTTTATATAAACTGACATGCAGTTTGTTCGCTTACTCTTCTCATGCAGGGTGTGGGATTGTACAGTACACAGGAAACCCACACTCTGCTCTAATTCTGGGTCAGGTAATTCAATTAAAATAGGTGAGAGGCTTGTGTTTATAATCTATCCTGAAAATATAGTATCAAGATATGCTTGTTTGTTGTAATTGTCAAGTCAGTTTATCCTCACCTATGATCCGAGCTTGTGTTTCGGTCATTTGACTATTGGTCCTGCTTTATTTCTAAGACTAGAGAACAGGTTTTTCGCCATCGTATATTACCTCATGGAAGCGCCACCATGTTGGATGTTCTTTCATCCAAACCGAACAAGATACCATTGGTTTCCATGGCCCTGTGCACGTGCTGCAGGACCATTCAGTGCCAAACCAACATTTAGCAGGCCCTGCCTAGTTGAGTGGGTTCAGGCCTTTTCCTTCACTCGAGACTTTCCTCCGTCACTGGCAGATGTCTGTCGCCATAGCCGTCGTACTGCAGTCACTGTCACCCTTTCCTGTGGATTTAAAATGTCAGATTCAAATCACCCAGACATTTGGTGTCTGCCTGAGGGTATCCTTGACAGTCCCCTTCTTTCCACTCTTGGCATTTAATTACCTCTAGGCCCACTATGTTGTTTGGTTGTATATACAAAGTAGTGACCATACACTATTTAATCAAGTCATGGAATATTCTCCAATCTTCCATGACTCCACACATGACCGCAACTTTGCCAGTTCAATCATAGACCTTTTTGCTTTTCCGTTTTCCATATTGCCTATTCTCTTTTACTATCCAATTTAGGTCAATATGCCTCATAAAAAGAAAGCAATTGTGTATGTATGTTGCTTATGAGCTTTGTATTAAATAGGAGGAATATATAATATACAGAACAGTGTACACTACATTCTTGCTAGCATTTTAATTACAATAGACTTTATAAATGTTCATTAGTTTTTCTGCTATATTTATTTACATGCCATCCTAGAGAGCAGGTACACAACATCCCAAAACAACTGCAGCCAGGCTTTTTTACGGATGTTAAAGTAATTACGGTACTTACTAGGGTTTTAATCTAAACCGGGTAACAGGGGAGCTGTGCCCTGTTACTTGCGGCTTGCGCCCTCATACCAAAATGCAGATTTTCCCAGTAAATTTTTAAAGTGAAGCCAGAACAAAATATTTCTGTACGTCAGAAACTGTATGATTACTCCAAAAATAGGAAAAACGTGTAAAATAGAGCGTCAGGCAACCTAGACAACTTTGGTTTTATGGATCTCCAACGTCATGTTGTTGTTTACGTCCGCGGCGCCATGTTGTATACAGGTTTCATGTTCTCGGGAGAATTGATATATCCCTGTTTACGGTAAGTCATATTGCTGAGAATAATCTCTGAAGAGTGTGTTTGTGTGTGCACAGTGTGTTGGATGGCTACAATGGCACCATATTTGCCTATGGCCAGACGGGCAGTGGGAAGACTTTCACCATCACAGGAGGGGCCGAGCGCTACAGTGATCGTGGAATTATCCCCCGCACCCTTTCCTACCTGTACGAACGCTTCAGCCAGGTCAGTCGGGGAGGGAAAACTTTTTCTATCATTTCATTTTAGGCCACACACAATATACATTCAAGAAGCATAAACAACAACACTGAGGTTGGATTGAACAAACTGGAAAGTTTTGTATCTTTTTAAATGAGAATATCCAAATTTAAAACCAAGAAAATCTCTGTTGCAAAGATAAACAGTTTTTATTTCTCTGTTTAGTAAATCCAAGTTTATTGATAGGAACCAATCTTGATTATTTAGCTTGGTCCATCCCAAAAAAGACTCAAAATTTTAAGTTAATACCGTGTCACAGTTTTAATTCAAAGGATGCAACAGAATTCATTTTAATCAAGTAAAAACTAAGGTTTAAAGAGGTGGATTTAAAGCCAGTCTTACATTTTTGTGCAATGTGTTAGAACGTTTTACCATGATTTAATCTAGATGATGCAGTTCAATACATATTTACTTTCATACTTATTTGATGCTCCACAGGACAGCAGTATGGTTTATACCACACACATCTCCTACTTGGAGATCTATAACGAGACGGGATATGACCTCCTGGATTCCCGCCACGAAGCGTCTCGACTGGAGGATCTACCGTCAGTGTTCCTTTTATTACTGTAACTTTTACCATGCTGATGTGATAGTCATCCCTTTCCATTTGAACACGTGAATTATCATCATTTAGTGTGTAGTGTATTTAGACTTGGGGATATGCCCTCATACGTTTTTTTGGATGCAGGAAAGACTAATCAGGCCTGGTTCCATAATCCGCCTTATTCCTGAACAGCCATTTGTCACCCTGGCTCGGAGTCACAGTGTGGTGAAATATGGAGACTCTAGTATTTACCACCTCACTACAAACTGCCAACTGACATAATAAGACTTTGGGACAGCAATGGATGTGGTCAGACTCTGCCACTAGAGTGGAGAGTATGAGGGTCATGTGGAGAAATTGCTTTTCATAGCTACTGGCTGCTGCAGCTGGTCTGAGGGAAATTATTTTTTGGGATCCATCTACCTCTTTCTCTCACTCTCTTTGTGGCCATTTGTTTCTTCCCTATTTGCAATGACCTGTCCTTAAAACCGTCTTTCATCCAGCTTAATTTTACTTTCTGTCCATCTTTCTTTATAATGGAAAATTCCATTTGTCTGGACGTTCGTTTGTCTGTTCTGTACTTATTCGCAACCAGGCACAATATGGTCTTGGTACATCATTTTGGTGTTTGTCTTTTATTTTATCGTACCATTTAAGTTTCTCAGAGGATCCAGCTCAAGGTTTAGATCCCCACAAATCACAGTCTTCTGGAAATAGACGGTGCCCGTTGTTAACCATTGCTGTGGCCACACTTGCTGATTCAAGAAGAAGCACTACTCTCTCGGACTGTTGCTCTGCTTCTGTCTTCCACTGCCTACGCCTTCTCGTCTTTCTGGCATTCTTGCACTTATTTTACTTCTTCTTTACTCCATCCGTGCATTATTACCTCTGCCAAGGAAGGTATGTTTTCGGTTGTGCTTCTTTTTGTTTGTCAGCAGGATTGTGGAAAAACTACTGGCCTGATTTCTATGAAACTTGGTAGAAGATCTGAATTATAGACCCAGACATTATTTTTTCACTTTGGTTAACATTGCAGGATCTCTGTGTGCTCTTGAAAGGACTCTGCTCGTCTCTACCATGCGTTCAGTAGTCCTTCCTTTAAATGCTTATAAATCTGTTAATATCAACTGCCTCCTCTTTTATATTTGTGTAAAATAAATAATCAATCCTTTTTTGAGTTGGTGGGGCTGCCATAGCACAGATTAATTATGTTTTAGCAAACACCCTCAATTGCCTTCACATGTTAAAATAATTATCCACATGTGTTCTCCAGTTATTCCATCCTCGTTGACATGCAGTAGCCATTCTGTTACAACCGTAGAGGTGTGATGGAAATGATATGGTAATATAACCGGAGTCATCTCCGACATATCTGACCAAAGCACACTGCGTGTTGAGGGAAATCAAGCCCTGTCTCTCATCAAATTATAAACCCCTAGACAGATGAAGCACATGTCAATCGGGGAAGCAGCCCACACTGACTTGCAGATGTGGTTTGTTTGGATTTAGCGCTGAGCAAAGCCAAGAAGATTGGACAGAAATGGATGACATAACCGAGATGATTACATTTCATAAACGCTTCAGGGTTGGATTATTTGTGTTTTGACTGGATTTGTCCCGTCTTTTGTCATTTCAAGTTATTTGTTTATGCTGGAATTAACTTGATTTGTTTAATCGTTTTCCAGAAAGGTGCTGATTATGGAAGATCCAGACCAGAACATCCATCTGAGGAACCTGTCTCTGCAACAGTCAGCAAATGAGGAGGAGGCTTTGAATCTGCTCTTCCTTGGAGACACCAATCGTATGATTGCAGAGGTAAGATGGAGGGAATACTTTCTTTAGATGAGAGCAGCGCCACGTCACTGCCTGGCAAAATGACAGCCCCGCCCACTTTCCGGTGTAAACAAAAATTGGTGCAAAGGGGAAAACATTATTATATTATGCATAAAAGCTGCCATGTCATGTATTGTCATCAAACAGAAAGATCCAAAGTTCGGATTTTGTATACTTATGAAAAAGGACGAAACTGAAGGTACGGCGATCGTAAGCAAGGGACCCGGTCAGTCAATTTTCAAGAACTTTATTAATCCCTTTAAGGGAAATTTCTTTCCCCACTCTGTGATTTTCACACATACATGCTCAAGCAACGATGACATACATGCACAAACAACCACACACATGCAGGAGAGGTGGCCAGATACCCGGTGCCAGCAGATTCAGGGTCCAGTGCCTTGCTCAAGGGCACCTCGGCAGTGGGTCAGGAGGAGAACTGGCACCTCTCCAGCTACCAGCTCACTCCATTTTTTGTTCCAAGCGGGACTCGAACCGGCGACCCTTTGGACCCTAGTCCGAGCCCTTACAGACTTAGCCACTGCCGCACCGTAGTTGCTGAATTAAAATATAAAACACTGACAAGAAAAGATAAAATCAGTGTAAGTGTTGCTTGCTGCCTGCCTGCCACAGGACACCAGTCCTCTTTAGCTTCCAATTTAAATGGATTCCGACGCAGATGATTGATCTCCAATGACATTGTTCAATTGTTTGCCTGACTGACCTGCGTAATTGTGCTCCTTGTAGATAAAAGGTTTACGTTTTTTATTTCATAAGTGGACACTTCAGAATTTGATGACAGCGAATGTTTTCAGCCAAAAAGGGGCGCAGCCGAGCCGTAGAGGGATAGTTGCTCTTATACTGTATATAAGGATTCTCTGCTAGCAGAAATGTATGATGTGATAAAAAATTGTATTCACACACAATACATGCTGTGGGCTTAGGAAGGATTGTAGTTGGCATGCAGAAATACATGACCACTCCCAGGATAAGTGGCGTGAATGGTCCACACTGCAATGTGCACTCTAAAGGGCACCTTGGGACCCTTCTAAAATATTATTTTGGGCCCCTGTGGTCCCTTTTTACCATGTTTTGCCCAGTATAACCAGGCATTCTCTCTGTAATTTATGTTTATGTTGCGGTGGGTCCTTTGTACACTGGAGACACTCAGACTCCCCACGCTGATGTGACATGTGGCGGGTCAGCTCTTTGCCCCCCACCTTGAGGTTTGGAGCAAAGGGCTGATATCACCTTGTTTACCCGGGTTGCTAGTTTGTAAGTAAATAACAGGCAGTAAAAGTGAACCGGATAGTCAGGTTTCAATCAGAGACTTGCTTTTAAGTAGTATTCCAAAGTCAGTTTTTGATGTGGCTGGGACTCGAAACAAAACCAATTCAAAAAGAAATAGTTATAGGATCCAGGAAAGGACTTCCCCGGGAATCGGTTTTATTGCTACTACACATGATGCATATATTCCACAGAACATAGCCTCAACAATAAACTCCTTTATTTTTCATCTACCTTGAAGACACACCCATTGTCCACTGCTGTAAAACCTTGGGGTACACTTCAATAAAAACATATTATTGGATGTTGCATTAATCTGTTGATCAGGCAAACAAGGCGCTTCACAGTTCAGCGAGGAGCCCACAGTACAGTCCACCCACACAGAAACTTTAGTGGACTCATCCCCTCTGGGACTTCTTTAGAACAGTTTCTCTTGAGCCCCGAGCAAACAAAGAATCGTCAATAAAGTACATCTGTCGCTGCCAGAATCACCCCAAAAGTCCCTGCTCCACATAGACTTCAAATAACTTCTTTCTTTCTTCTCTCGCTCACGGCGTTGTGGATAAAAGATTTCACATCCATTCGAGCTGCAAATGGCAGATCATGAGCTCACTCGCTCTGAGACTTGGCAATCCCCTTTGCACTTTTATTGGACAGGAAATAAAAAGCACCTTCTCAACTCCTCACCCCTTCCTTTGACTTCACCAGGAAACATTTTCTCTCATCTGGTATTTTTTTATTCCTGTTCCACTTGCCTTCACATGTGGGGATGCAGAGCCTGGATCTTTCCTTCTTCCTACTACCTTCTGAGCTGTAGAAGTGAGTAGGGTGCTAAGCAGGTTCTTTCCAAATGAAACTTCCCTTTTCATCTCTCAAATCTGCAATCTCTAAGCATTTAAGGGGTTTTAGCACCAGATTGACCTGCTGGGGCGCTGTGTGTGGTCAGTATGTGTGTGTAAGATCAACATGTGGTCAATTGAGAACACAGGAGAATAAAAGAAGTGACGCCTATGAGGCTGCATTGTCCTGCTGTTCTTTTGACAGCTAAGACATACTTTAATGTCCATGTGACACAATTTCCCATGTGGACTGAACACATTTAAATATGCAAACTAAGCTCGATGCACTCCTGGACAAATGTTTTATTTCATACTGAGGGTTTTCCCCCAAAAAAATCCTTTGATGTCTTGTTTGTGCAACGGTCTCCAGCCGGTGCTCAGTCTTTGTTAAAGCCATAGTATGGGCACAATAACCCTCAGAGATAAGAGCCAACTGTCTCTTCTTATCTGTGGACAGCTGCCAGTGTTTTTGAATACTTTTAACTGTCAACGATATGTGCTGCTATCAGTTTCCACTGAAGTACTTGCATTAACAGTCACTCACTGTATACAGTATTTCACATTCGTTGAAAATAAATGAATGCAGCCTTATACTGCACATTTCCCTGCAATAAAACCTATAATGTTCGTTTTTGGTTGGTAATTTGCATCGATGCATTACACAGAGACTGTTATTCAGTCTACCTATGTTAATATAAATGGGATAGACAAAATACTAAAAAAGCTTGTCTGTTCAACGACACCTCCAACGATATGCGTTGGCAGTATATCTGTCTTATAACATGGACTTAGTCGCTGTGAAATCATCCATATACTGAATGCTGCATTTCTGAAGATCTCTTGTGAAGCTCCATCTGCTGACTCAGCCCAACCCCCAGCTAATCCAAAGAGGAACAGTCATGGGAGGAGTTCATGCGGGCCAGGTCGGAGCCTAGCGACCTGTGTCTGTATCCACCTGTCACTTAAAGCAGCCTTGCCCTTATTTTTGCCTAACTATAATCCGTGATTTAAACTGATTTGAAGACCGAAACATCATCAGAATCTGTTGATGTTTCAGGTCGGTCCATGGTGACCTTAGAGGTCTGTCTGCCTGTCTGTCTGTCCGTGTATGTATGTATGGATGTATGGAATCCATACATCCATACTATGGATGTATGGATGTATGGATGGATGGATGTATGGATGTATGGATGGATGGATGTATGGATGGATGGATGATCCAGCAAGCTGGTTGATGTACAGAGAGTACGGGGAATTGACAAGTGTAACAACGGCATTTGAAGCCGGTGCTATTTGCGTTTGCCTTTTCTGTTGAAGACGCTGTATTTTTGTTTTGGTATTTGATGGACATTTTGGAGTTGCCTCTGTTTGTGGGCATATGAACTGGATTGAATTTAAGTTGAACAACCGGACTCTTTGCTAAAGCGGACTGAACTGTAGATTATTAGATGTCAGACCTGATTCTGACTTGCAACCCAATTGGTCAAACCCACTACAAAATTTACGGTATTCCATATAGTTTGTTCAATGTTATCTGACTCACCAGATATGAATGAAAGTCAGAATCATGTTTTAAGAGTTGTTCACGAGTGGCTTATAATTGTGAAAAATGTAAATTGTGAAGTAACAGTGTATTTGTATGTTACGTTCATGTCAGAAGTGACTATTGGCCCCCGGGCATATTCATATTATCAAATTTGGCCCTCTTTGAAAAGAGTTTGGGCACCCCTGTTCTATATGCTACATACTTACCTTCAGTAGTTCAGGGGACCAAATGGTGTGAGATTTATGTGCTGCTGATGACTCACAGATTCTGGAATACCAATGGGATGTCACACACTAGGGCTGAACGATTTTGGAAAATAATCTAATTACGATTTTTTTCCTCAATATTGCAATTGCGATTTAATATGCAATTCTTTTTTCAAGGTCCTCTTCTCATGTATTTTTCAACAAACACAAGCAATAAATCATTCGTGATTACAATCGTGAACCTCGTTAGGTAGCAACAGTAGCGAGGCACGTTCTGCACAATACCTGACGTTGCGCAGCGTCTTCCTTTTTAAAGCCAAAATAATTCCACACCACTGACGTGCCGCCCCCTCTTTGGTACCAAACTTCCAGCCGTGCACTCTTCTGACGAGCCTGAGGCCATTGTGCAACAGGTTCAAGCGCAGCGTTGACTTCTTTCCCTGCCTGCTCGGCTTCACTCGGCTTCGCTCGGTTCCGCTCGGCTCGCTCGCAAGTCACGTGACCAGTCAAATCGCAGCCTTTGCGGTTGGAAAATCTTGTTTTGTCATATCGCGATATTATCGCAAATGCAATTAATCGTTCAGCCCTATCACACACAATGTCTCTTCTCAACAAAATACCAAAAATCATTACTAAACACACTCTAAACCTGCTCATAAAAAAGAACTCCAGTCTTTTTTTGAATACAAATCTTAGGTCTAGGCTTTAAATTCCCAAGTCAAGTCGAACCATTGGTTGAAGAAGTATTCAGATATGTTAAGTAAAAGTGGGAACATCGCATAACAAGCACTAATATACTGTTATCAGGTGGGTTAAGATCATGAAAGATCTGTCGTGAGCTGTCATGACCCTAACAGGCAGGCGTTGGCACATTTACGCCAACAACAAGACAGGGTCAGAGGGCCTTTCAGAATAAATGACCTGGAATGAAGAGGTTTTTGACAGTGAGTCATGTCTATATCTTAGATCAATCACTATTCCACAAAAGTTTTCTCAGCCTTGATCAGAAGCTAATTCATGTTGTGATAAACCACATCATCACGATCCAAAGCTGTTATCTTAAACCAGCATCGTGTATCCAAGCTGTCCACAAGAAAACAGTGAGACATCTATGATCCACACTCTGTCGTGGAATGTCCATTTCCTCTGTTTATGCTCTCATGAGTAATCCGTCCTCCTTTAGTTAATAAAGCTTGTTTGTGCAGTGACTCACACTCTATTTCTGTGTCCTGCTGCTCTCAACCTAATTTCTGCTGTTCCAGTGACCATCTGAAAAACCAACATCAGCTTTTGTAAAGCTGCCACCATGTGTTTACTGCACATCGGTTACACATGGTGAGCCTTTGATCTTCAAACCTGCAGGAGCAAGCACAAAGTAATCAAAGGCAACATGTTTTTTGTTGTTTCAGCGTGTAAAGTACGGCAGATGGGGAATAAAAATCCCTTTTTTGCTTTTTCATCTCCACCACGTCTTCCGATTAGACTAAAGATACTCTCACGCAGGAATAGAAATGCAGCAATCTGTCACCTCTCTTTTTGTTCTCACACTTCCAGACTCCCATGAACCACGCGTCCACACGCTCTCACTGTATTTTCACCGTGCACTTGTGCAGACGAGAGCCGGGCTCGGCCACCGTGCGGCGCTCCAAGCTCCACCTGGTGGACCTGGCCGGATCGGACAGAGTGAGCAAGACAGGCCTGAATGGGCAGCTGCTCACTGAGGCCAAGTACATCAACCTCTCCCTACACTACTTGGAGCAGGTAGCCACTTTTTTATTTTAAAAGTATATATTCTATAATTCAAATTAATTGTACTTGCTTCACTTACTATGTGTGATTTGCCACAGCCAGTGTAATGCTTTCCCCTATTGGCTTCCTTACAACTCTGATTTATCTGATCTTTCTCTTCTTCAGGTGATCATTGCTTTGTCAGAGAAGAACCGGTCCCATATTCCCTACAGGAACTCCATGCTGACCTCTGTGTTGAGGGACAGCCTCGGGGGCAACTGCATGACGACCATGATCGCCACCATGGCAGTGGACAGGAGGAACCTTGATGTAAGGAGGGTCTGCACACAGTAAAGTCATGTTTAGGCTACATTTGTACGATGCCCATGTCTATACTGTATCTCGAAAATACTTGTAGTTTTAGGTAATACAAATGCTTAATAAGTACGGGATAATGTGCCGCTAAAAAAACAGTACGTTCCAATTCATGTTAGCCAGTATTAACAAACTCTGAAATGTCCAAATTGACCAATCAGACTTGAGTATTTAAATAAGCCTTGTAAACACAAATTATAACATAACAGTGATTATAAGGTACTACGCAAAGTTTATAATGTTACGTCAATTATATTAAGCAGTGAATGACCAGCAATAATAAAGGTTCTCAATATTTTATTTTCCAGTTTTTTATATTGTTCAAAAGCTTACAACTTAAATTTGGCATTGCTATGTGAACATTTAACAGATAATACTGTAAGTATGTTTATAATGCATTATAGTCATGGCCTCATAGAAAGTGTAACCGAACATTAATAGTGAGGAGAAATTATGCTTTTGAAAAAATAAAGTTATAGGCCATTTGTTGTCCTCTTTGTTGGGTCCTTGCTTGAGAAAATGTTTCAAATGAGTACTACAATTGAGGACAAGTGAATTTATTTCCAGAGGCAGAAAAACAACATTCATACATCTTTTTGAAACTTATTTTCTTCAGGAATCCATCTCTACTTGTCGCTTTGCCCAGCGTGTGGCTCTCATTAAGAACGAAGCCACCCTGAATGAAGAGCTGGATCCTGCCCTGGTGAGACAGACACACACTCACAGCGCTTCACCAGTCACTACAACCACCACTCAGCCACACACTCGCACCACAGAAGCATGACTTAATGTGCTCTGTCATTACGGCCAGACTTTCCTCATATCTTCCAGACCTTAAATTGATCAGCAAATTAGTTGCAGTGAGAATAAAGCTTCTGAATGTAACCCAGTTTCCAATACAGAAGGAGTTTTTCCAATTTCTCACGCACACAGTAATTCTGGCAGAAACTGGTGTCCACCTGCAACACGTGGACTCCTGTCCATCTTCTAGTATTTAGAGTGCTCACAGGTCCTGTTTGCATTCTCTCTCTGGCTTGTTTACATGCCTCCACTTTTATGGCATATCTTATACCAATACCTTACAGCCTCTCGAGAAAGCCTCCAGCTTGAGACTAGGGTGTGTACAGTATATGTCTTAGCACACATTGCACACATTCCTTTCCAGATGTTAGGACATCGTGTTTTTTTTAATTAATTTTCAGTAAACATCATTAACTCCGACAAGATTTATGGCAAAACTACTAACTTGATTTTCATGAAACTTGTTTGAAGGGGGCCAAGGACAAATCCAATAATTCACAGCTTTCTTTAGTGGCGATAAAGTATGAATACATTTCTATTTTATGTTATAATATAGGGTCCTTGAATTGATTTAACATATGTGGACACAGAAGCCTCTGCACTGCATATTACACTCTGATATACATTATATAAGGAGTAATCAGGAATGATTGCCAGAGCAGCTTATCCAGGTTAACCCTCCTTTGCTTTCTCCTTTTACAGCACTGGTCACAACTTCCCCCATTGTAGTGCGCCAGGAAGCAGATCTGATAGTTGCTGTAATAGCCCCGCGGGGGAAATACAGTAGTAAGTCATCACAGCCATATCTGCTTCCTCCCCTCCCACCCAGATCTGCCTGAGGATTAACTGCTACTGTATTACTGTTAGTGAGACTTGGCTGGCCACTTGCAAACCCTGCAGAGATATTTTTAAGAGAGTCTGCGGCCGGCACAGTAATTGTGACAGTGTCTGGCTGCTCCCGGCACAGTTTCAACTCCAGGCAAACCCCAAACTCCACGGGCAAACTTCTCGTCTCCATTTATGGCTCTTTAGTGTGTTTCTCATTTAGTTGGTTACTCCTGTCTCTCTGTCTCTCCCTCTATCTGTCTCCCTGGTTTACTGAGAATGAAAAATTAAGCAAGCAGGGCAGTTTGCAGATTAGAATGATGTCATCTATCGTGGTTTGGGGTGACACTCAGACTCCCGTGCTGGCCCGGCCCCCGTCTGAAGGCACACAGTCTGTTGGCCATGCTGGCTGTGGTAATTGATTTGAAACCTGGAGTTTGCCTTTTTCACAATCTGGCAGTGAGAGTTTGGTACATGGTTCAGACCACATGCTACCTAATGGTCCTGCGCTATAGCCTGCAGGCAACACAATGCACTTTGTCAAATTAAGAACGGCAGGAAACCAGACAGACCCGACAAAACACTGAACACGTCTCTCAGGGAAAAGGGAAAGAATGAGGTGTTGAAAGTGACCTGTGATCATAATGGAGTCAGCCATAGTGACCAAACCATATAAGGAAGGAAAAAGGCACCTCTATTTGATTTATTTGCATATGTGAACCTATTTCAACAGTGGGAGAAGCACAAATCACAGGGAATCAGTGCTGTTTAATTCTCAGTTGTGATGCTCTATCAATTTCTGACTTAATTCTGCTCTGACTGGAGTTAACGGTATACAAATATGAAGACAGATGGTATGGAGCTAGTGTTATTGTGTAGTTAGTATGAATAAGTATTGCCTGTCAGGGTTTTTCTCTTTCCTGTAGTATGTTCTATTGGTTTTTGTGCATGTAAATGGTCTGCAAAGCTAAAATCTCAAAGTTCCCTCCAGACGACACCCTAAAGTTGAATTTAAACATAAAGCATGGTCACATTAGAGGCACAAAATACAAATATGAACCTGAGAATGAGCAGATTAGGGCCCTTCTATTATTACAACTTGTAACCGAAACTGTAAATGCTTATTTCAGTTGCCTCAATGTCTCCTGCCGTGTGACAGCATGTGTGTAGCGTTTTTGTATTGTTATTGGTCAATCTAAATCCTATTATGAATGTGTTATTAATCAATTAAGTTCAATTACCAAGCTACTGGATCTTCTATAAGGATGTTTTTCTATTTTAAGTGTGCACTTTAAACTTGAGCATCGCATGAAGGAGGTGCTAAGCTGGAGTTGAACGGAATCACCATCAAGATAATTCTTAAAGGGTCAAAGAAGTTGCTCTGAAGGTGTTGTTATGCGCTGGGTTATAGGAGGCTGGGCGACCCTCCTGAACCTCGACTCTCCTCATACTCAAAGATACACACGTCTCGCTTGAGAAGACAGCTCTGATTAGCGCATACCTGCGAATCAAACAGAATCCTGCTTATAGCCCAGAAAAGAGACATGTTTGTGAAGAGGGTGTGAACATTCCTGCGGGTGGTTGTTCTCCCCAGGTCCCTCGTCTGCCTCGTCCAAGAGCCCGGCCTTCTTTAGGACAGAAGAGAGTCTGTAAGTGCAGTGCTGTGACTCAGTACAGTGCTCTTTGCCTTAATGGTGCCATGCATGGACTGCTGCCCTACCCATGTTTGTGTGCAGTGGACTAAGACTCCTCTTCATTCATAAAAAAGGCTACATTATAGCAGAACGTGCGAGTGGCCATATGATAAATGCATCTACGGCGTAACCTGTGGTTATGCTGGAGTGCTTACAGTTTACCGTGGGTACTTTGCTGCAGAGGTTGGATAGTAAAGATGTATAATTTAAGGCAGAGTTTGGATGTTTTGAAGTGGGGTTGTATGAGGTACTTGTCTACAGGCAGTAGATACACAACCCCAGTTTGGAGAATTACTGCACGGAAGTCAAGCAATGTACTGCTATGGATGAAGACTACTTATTTCAGACAAATACAATAAGTTGTGTACACTATATTAAGAATATTTACACAGCTTTACCTTGTCATTGGTGGTCTGGAGATGTTATATATATGCTCTCTACAAAGCCACCAGTAAACTTGTATGTAATTGAGCTTGTGTGTAATTGTGTGAGCTTGGTATAGCAAATTAACCCCCCATTTTATTCATCAACATTTTTCGTATATATTTGTAACCTGTTGAAATGCTTCAGTAAAGTATTTAAGCCCCACAAGTAAAAAAACTAACAAAAGGTAATTCTAAATTAACCAAAGCCACACAATAACAACAAATAAACTGACCGATCCATAAAGTGTTAGAAGGATAACCCCCATTGTCTGCAAGGTAAAATAAAAGCTTTTTCAAAAGAGTGTTGGGGCTTTGGCTAAAAGAGATAAACATGGACTGTAAGACATTGTAACTGCAAGATAAACATGTACAAATATTCTGTTAATATTATTTGCTTATTTTGCTTTCTTTTAGGTGGCTAAAATAAGTAATGGGTTAATGTTATACAGTGATTGTGGTTAAGGAGCCTACAACCATATTTGGTAACATCCAAGCTATTCTTTTAAGGAAGCTCTGTTTGAAATAATGTTTTAAACTTCATTGAGTAGCATATTTGGCAGCACATATAGAGCCATACAGATACTCATGTACTGTTTGCATGCCATCACGATTATAATAAACGTGGAATTCTTGCACTGACTTGGATTCAGTTGAATATGCTGGCCTAACCAGTCACATGGCCTGAGTCATATTTATTCAGAGTGTATATAGGCATGCAGTGGTGCTGTGGTACCGGCTCTGAAATAGACTGCCCCGTTCTGCTGACCAATGACTGGCGGTCAGTTTTTTCAGGATGCAGCTGGAAGGATTACATCAGGCCCCGGGCTCCTAAGAAGAGATGCACGGGGAGCGTCTCTGGTGAGGGATGGTCAGCTATGATGTTAGAAAATATGATACGGGTGGATTTAGGCTGAAATGTTGCGTTTAGCTAAGTGGCATCTACCCAAAACCCCACTGCAGGTCTGCTTCTTCTCAAGAGCATCTCGAGTTGACAGTGTCAGACTGTATGACTGGCTTTGACTTTC
The DNA here is from genome assembly GCF_036324505.1 of Eleginops maclovinus. Lineage (NCBI taxonomy): Eukaryota > Metazoa > Chordata > Actinopteri > Perciformes > Eleginopidae > Eleginops > Eleginops maclovinus. Next base: position 8,064,078 of record NC_086367.1, read on the forward strand.
CACTTACATTTGTTTGTGAGAACTGGCTAGGCTTTGCTGTATAAGATGTCTGACCTTTGCCCCTGAGTTATTTTTGACTAAACAACCCATCTCCCTATCGACTTTGTGTCAGGAGTCCCCACTTGGTGTTGTATTTGCTGTTTGCCACTGAGCCAGTTCCAACCTCTCAGTCTGCTTTAGTATTTTGCAGTGTGGTCCAATTCGGTGGTTATAGTTAAGTGGGATTTATACTGAAGAAAGAAGTGAATCATGTGAGGAAAAAGAACAATTGGCACTAGGTGGTTTTAGTGTGTTGTTTTGTGGTGGGATTTGTGCATATTCTTTATTTTTAAAGGCTTGCTTTCAAAAGCCACACCATCCATTGATTCTGGTCTTGGCCTATTTCCCTTACCATCAACATGTGATTACACCACTTGTGTTTGGATAAAAGGTAGAAGGGTCATCCTCTGATTCCTAATTTCAAGGTAGTATTTGGCCAGTTTGAGGGACAATGTGCCACCTTTTTATGTGAATCTTCAATTAGTGATAACTGCATACAGTATGTAGTCCATTCAAGCGATCCATCCCTCAGTGTTCACTATTTGGCAGAGAACACTTAGTGCCTACTTCGATGCATTTCGTGTGTTCTGCTGATGTCAAGCCAAAATAAATGCAGCCTACACAAGCATGGAGGTAAATATTTAAAAATACAAGGTAGGGTCTGTATTCCAAACCAGCACAAACCAACGTTGTGGATGTTGGATGACAGATTTCAGCTTCACTCCTTCTTTTTTACTCACACACATGGGATGCCATATCTTTGGAAACTTTACTGGTTTGCAAACACAAGAGAAAAGAACATGAACTTTCTGTTGTTGAATGGCCTCCAAAGCACCCCCCCTGGCTAAAATAGCAGTTTAAAGTTCTTCCTTGCTCTTTCTACGTCAGCCTTACACCAAAAGCAGTTCTGGATGCAAGAGGAACAGCAGGTTTTGCAGCAGGAGAACTCCAATTTAAATGTGTAAACAGTAGCAGGCACTGAGGGACATAATGTTTCAAATGCCTACTTTAACATCAACATTAATCATATATCCACTTAAAAAGTGGCTAATATCTCTTTAAATATTGCACACAATTAGCTGCAAATAAATCAAGCTGTAGGTTAATCCTTCTTTATGGGTCGTCTGTTTATGCATGTCGCCCAGTTCACCTTAAATCATAGCACTGCAGGTTCAAGTTGAGGCACACTACTAATAACCGCTCAGCATCAAAGCAAGGCCACATGTTAAGTGAGCTCACCTCTGACCTCTTGCTCCTGTTGTGAAAGAGGAGATTTAAGATGTAATCCCTTTTCAACAGAGAAATTAAGTATGAAAAGCCCTGTTAATAATGTAGAGTGCTTTCTTTCAAAAGGGTAGAAGTTATGGCACCAACATGATTAATTTATCACCAGTTACCTTGAAAAAGTAATCTGATTACTGATTACTCCTTTAAAAAGTAACTTAGTTACTTCACTGATTACTTGATTTTAAAAGTAACCAAGTTAGATTACAACGCCTCAACATAAAAATGAGTCCAACATACTGCCCAATCAACTTCTTCAACTCTCCCCCACTTATGAAGTCCAGCTTTTGTTGTTTGGGTGGTGGGGGATCTCCTGCATTAGTCGCAGCTCTCGGCTTTGCACCACCTGGTGGGACTTGCTCTGTAAGTCTGACTTGTGCCGTGCTGAGACTCCAAATGTTTCTTCAAATTTGACGTAGTGTTTTTCAAGCTAGATAGCACTTTGTCTCCAGCACAGACAGTACAACGAACCTTAATATTGTCATCTTTAGGTGACACAAACCCAAAATAGAGACTGTATTTCCAGCTAGAAAACACGCATCTCTCTCCTCCTTCCATTGTTGTTTACGTTTTTCTCGCTGCGTGGTATTACACGCGAGTTGTCCTTGTGCTGAAAACGTGACTTAATTGTCGCGTAGACGTCACTCCCAGAGACACAAGAAGAAAGCAAAAATATATCTTTTTACTAAGGAAAAGGACAAAAATAGTAACGCACAGTGACTTGGATAAGTAACTTTAATCTGATTACTGGTTTGGAAATAGTAACGCGTTAGATTACTCGTTACTGAAAAAAGTGGTCAGATTAGAGTAACGCTTAACGCGTTACCGACATCACTGTGTATCACCATTAACTATTCAAACAATAACTTTTTTTTTAATAAACCTGGCAGCTCCTGTTAAGGTAAACCAAACACAATCCATTCAAAATATAAGCATCCCATTATCAATCACAGAAAAGCCAAAACACTTTTTGAAGAGGTTCTATCCCTTAAGAACAGCTCTTAATGTTAACATCAGTTCGTTATGGCTGCTAATCCCAGCCTAGACTGACATTAGGCCACTCTGACTGACCTCTGTAGGCATGGAAAAAGAGAAAGAGCGGCACGCTTATCTACAAAGATTAAAGGTTATATGTCAACATGGCCGGGGTCTGGAAACATCTGTTTGGTGGATCCTCCTTTCATGTCATAGATTTTTCATCATATCTGGTTTAATGAAAAAGGCCGTCAGTGGAGAAGGCAGTCCCTAGGGTGCACAGATTGAAAAACATATTGCTGTCAGTATGAATCAGTGGAATGATGCTACAAGCTGTTCATAAAAACAACGTCCTGCTCTGTGACATCGTCTCTCCTCTCATCATGATTTTTGACAATAATAGATATTCCTGCTGTTTTTTTTTTACAAAGATTGCTATCTAATTACTTATTTAAGAAGCTATGTCTGGACTTGGTGAGATGTACTTTTTTATATATGTTTGCAGTAACCAGAGCCGGCCAGCGGTTACTAACAGCAACCACCCTATTGGCTCAGTGTAGAAGGCCTCAACCAAACACGTGTGGACAGTCAGCAGCACAGGGTTTTATGTGTACTTTTCTTTTGCCACCATAGCTGTTTAATGCCATTTTTATGTTTTGCTTCCTGTATTTTCTCCCTGGGGCATGCAGTTGTCTGGAATCAGTCAAGTTTGTCCTCAAAATGCATCAGAAAGAGAATCATTTTCAGACTGATTGTCTCATCTCTTGGCAGCAGTGGAATAGCCTCTGTCTGCAGCGCTAGAGTGTCTTTGTTTGCCCTGCTTTGCATGGTGTGTGTCTGTGCGCACACATGGTCGACCTCTCACCCTGCTTTGTGTGTGTTTTTCAGCTAATAGCCCGTCTGAAGAGGGAGATCCAGTCTCTAAAGGAAGAGCTGACCATGGTGACGGGAGAACAGAGAGACGGGCAGCTGACTGTGGGGGAGATCCAGAGGTTTGTCCCCTCAATCCACTCGTTCTGCCAAGTTATTATTTTAAACGTTTTTTTATTTTTAATTAAAATATGTCAGAAAGACATTAATCCAACATATTACAATCAAATATATATTGGCCTATTTGTATCCAACAGCAGCAACATTTAATTTACACATCATTGATGATATTTTTTCAGTTACCCATGAATCCTTGTGCACTTACAGTATCTCACAATAGTGAGTACACCCCTCACATTTTTGTAAATATTTTATTATATCTTTTCTGAAACACTGAAGATATGACACTTTGATACAATGTAAAGTAGTCAGTGTACAGCTTGTATAACAGTGTAAATTTGCTGTGCCCTCAAAATAACTCACAGCCATTAATGTCTAAACCGCTGGCAACAAAAGTGAGTATACCCCTAAGTGAAAATAGCCAAATTGTGCCGAATTAGCCATTTTCCCTCCCTGGTGTCATGTGACTCGTTAGTGTAACAAGGTCTCAGGTGTGAATGGGGAGCAGGTGTGTTAAATTCGGTGTTATCTCTCTCTCACACTCTCATACTGGTCACTGGAAGTTCAAAAAGGCACCTCATGGCAAAGAACTCTCTGAGGATCTGAATAAAAGAACTGTTGCTCTACATAAAGATGGCCTAGGCTATAAGAAGATTGCCAACACCCTGAAACTGAGCTGCAGCACGGTGGCCAAGTCCATACAGCGGTTTAACAGGACAGGTTCCACTCAGAACAGGCCTCGCCATGGTTGACCAAAGAAATTGAGTGCACATGCTCAGCGTCATATCCAGAGGTTGTCTCTTGAAAATAAATGTATGACTGCTGCCAGCATTGCTGCAGAGGTTAAAGGGGTGGGGGGTCAGTCCATACGCCGCACACTGTATCAAATTGTGGTCTACATGGCTGTCGTCCCAGACAGAAGCCTCTTCTAAAGATGATGCACAAGAAAGCTCGCAAACAGTTTGCTGAAGACAAGCAGACTAAGGACATGGATTACTGGAACCATGTCCTGAGGTCTGATTAGACCAAGATAAACATATTTGGTTCAGGTGGTGTCAAGCGTGTGTGGCCGCGACCAAGTGAGGAGTACAAAGACAAGTGTCTCTTGCCTACAGTCAAACATTGTGGTGGGAGTGTCATGGTTTGGGGCTGCACGAGTGCTGCCGGCTGTGTGGAGCTACAGTTCATTGAGGGAACCATGAATGCCAACATGTGCTCTGACATACTGAAGCAGAGCATGCTCCCCTCCCTTCAGAAACTGGGCCACAGGGCAGTATTCCAACATGATAACGACCCCAAACAGACCTCCGAGATGACCACTGCCTTGCTAAAGAAACTGAGGGTAAAGGTGATGGACTGGCCTAGCATGTCTCCAGACCTGAACCCTATTGAGCATCTGTGGGGCATCCTCAAACGGAAGGTGGAGGAGCGCAAGGTCTCTAACATCGAGTGGAAGAGGATTCCAGTGGCAACCTGTGAAGCTCTAGTGAACTCTATGCCCAAGAGAGTTAAGGCAGTTCTGAAAAATAATGGTGGCCACACAAAATATTGACACTTTGGGCACAATTTAGCCATTTTCACTTAGGGGTGTACTCACTTTTGTTGCCAGCGGTTTAGCTGGCTGTGTGTTGAGTTATTTTGAGGGCACAGTAAATTTACACTGTTATACAAGCGGTACACTGACTACTTTACATTGTATCAAAGTGTCATATCTTCAGTGTTGTCCGATGAAAAGATATAATAAAATATTTACAAAAATGTGAGGGTTGTACTCAGTTTTGTGAGATACTGTATAGAGCTAGCTGACCTCTGCTAAATCCCTGCACTCTGTGGTAGTTGGCAATTATTAATTAGGTGTCGTACTATTGTAAACACTATAAAAAAGGTCACTCTAAATGTGATTGTATGCCTGTTAAATGTTCAACTTAATTTGAGATTTTAGTCATTTAAGACATGTAGAAGGCTGGGGTCCCAGCTTTGTCTATTTTTCAGAAACATTTTGAAGACCCCTGACAAAGATTTTATTAGCTGTGATGCTGTTTCTAGATTAACAGATAATAGAAGTAGGGATGAAAAAAAGGCTCTCAATCTACTGGTCCATCTTCATTCCTACTCTCACCTATGGTCATCAAGGGGGTCACCACAGAACAAGCTTGCGATTACAAGCGGTTTTCCTCCGGAGGGTGGCTGGCATCTCCCTTAGCGTGACGGTGAGAAGTTCATTTATCTGGGAGGGACTCGGAGTATATTCTCTGCTCCTTCGTGTTGAAAGAAGCCAGTTGAGGTGGTTCAGGGACCTGGTAAAGATGCCACCTGGATGCCTCCCTAGAGAGGTGTTCCAGGCACGTCCAGCTGGGAGGAAACCGAGGGGTAGACCCAGGACCAGGTGGACGGATTATATATCCACTCTGGCCTTGGAGCGCCTTGCATTCTCCCATTTAGTGCTGTCTGATGTGGCCAGGGAAAGGGAAGTTTGGGGCCCTCTGCTGGAACTTTTTCTCCCGCGACCTAACTCTGGATGAGCAGTGGAAAATGGATGGATGGATGGGATAAAGAAAAATGTCCAAGTCTGAGTTAAATACGACTGCCAGTACAACTTTTTTATGACGCCCATGTCGATAATCCAGACATCTCAGGACATTACAGACATGTACAGCCTCCATGGTGTTTATGTACAGGTCGGCCCCAGGGAAGGAAGCCTCTAATTTGTATTTGTAAAGTTCAAAAATCCGGAGATTCTTGATCAATATGCTTCAAGATGTATAAGTGTTTGGGGTTTGCCTAAAGTGCGTACATAACTTATGCTGCTGGCTATGCATGGATACTGAGTTGGAACCTCATTCACTGAGACTTAACCAGATCTAATGGAGTTTCCCAGGACTCTGCCTTGGCCAGAACTGCTCTCTTTAGACCTTAGGCTGAGGGAGCCAGTGACTCAGGCCAGAGTTCAGGACAGAGGTTCCAGCAAGGACTTGGCACACCGCCCCTTCGACGCTGATGTATTTACAGTGCCTCAGTCCCCTCCGTCAGCCTTTTTATTATTTCGTCTCTACCCAAGTGATTATCCTCGATTTCCCCCTGTTTGTGGTCAAACTCACACAGGGAACCTTTATAGCTACATTCACTGGACATGCTGACTTTGTGTAGTCGTTTCCTCTCTCTTTTGTGCCTCCACTCATCCCCAGTGCCGAGTGATTTCACATATCTGGGCTTATTTGTTGTCACATTTCCAAGCGCTCATATATCGTCAGGCATACAGATCGTTTTACCTTTCAGAAGAATACTCTGCTCCCTGTGCTTTGTAAGATTCAGTAATAATCCTCTCCCCATGCAGGCTGAAGTTGTTTTTCTTAATACGGTATTTGTTTGCTCCACATGTTACATGACATTTCACCTCACACTTTGGAAAACTCATTAAGAAACTCTTAAATTCTGCTGTTTAAAAGATGGATGTTTTTCCTTCTTACAAAATATTGTACATGGCGCTGAAGGGCATTCCCCAGAATCAGACCTAGTATCACTAAACCTCTGATGTCTCGCAGAGCCCTGAAACACGACCGCTACGTTTGTTTTAAGTCTTTTGTCATGTAAACCGAGTGTGTTTCTACACTGAACATGACAGGGGAAAATGAAAACCGCACGGTGTCGTGTCTACATCGGATCCGTCTGGACGGCTGCCTCTTTCTTTTCCAGCGGCCGGGTCCAGAGCTCAGAGAACCAATGTTTGGACTATCATCCAGTGATAGTTTATCAACAGGGCCGGCCCAGTGGAGCTGGAGCACACGTTTAAGTAAATAGTTAGCTTTAAGCAGACCCACATTTTAAACACTCCTCAGATATAAATATTAACTCTTTGAGTATGTGATGATTGCACCATGGAATGTAGCACTGGTTTGAGGTTATTAGAAGGAATCTGCGTGTGTGTGTGTTTAGGTTGGAAGAGTTAGTCAAGGCCTTTCTGGACGACCCTGATCCAGACTTGATGCTGTCGTTGGGATCAGACATGAGAAAAATCCAGTTCTGTTTCTCCCTGCTGAAGGTAATACGTTAACATCAGTCTCTCCATGTGCAGCATGCGTATGCATGTCTCCCTGTGTCTGTGTCTTTTCTCTCCATCCTTCTCTCTGAATTGGCTCAGGATGCAATTTCATGATTGATAAGGCCACAGGTAACACTGATGCAAATCATCGATTCTGGATTGATCGATCAAAAACTGTCAAACGAGTGTGCTTTTATCCTTATCTGTGTACTGAGTGAGTACACACGACGTGTCCTTCACTCTTTGACACGCTTTGACTGCAAACAAGCAAAGAGGATTTTATACAGTCCTGTTTTTACCTTTGAGTCACTATTCATCATGACAGTCGGTCGATTTGCAATTTACCTTTTCTAATTATCAGTTATTTCTTTGTGATACCAAGGCACATACATGCTGTTTGACTTCCCAGGATAACAATTAAAGAAAACTGATCAATCAAAAAGGTACCTGACAGTCTGTATGCTGTGTGCTCCTCTTGGTTTGTTGGTGTGAAAGCTTCCAAAGTGTTAGTGCATGAGGTCCCTTTGGCACTATAGGAATGAAAAGATAGAGCACACTTGATCAATTGACCAATCCCTTCCTCTAAACAGCTCCCTCTAGTGTCCGCCACCTGAAAATGCATTACTTTTCATTAAGTAGAATAGTTTGACTCCAGAGAAAAATCTGATGATCATCATGATATTTAAAGTAGGTCTGACTATAACTTGGAATGTGTTATTCTTAACACATGCCAGACGGTGGCAATATTTTGTGATCCAATGATGCGCAATTTTTGCGGTGCTTTAGATTTTCCCACAGCCTGACTTTAGTCTAGACACTTGGTGGCTTTCAGCTGTTTGCCATGTAGTTAGAAGAAAGGTGTAACGTTACATGCAAACGTTAAGTAGCTCTTAAGATATGTCACACAACAGCTAAAAAAACAAACCAGGACATACCTACAAACAAAATGATGGTCTGAACTTGTTTCTGGCTGCATCATCAGCAGAATTTCGTTATAAAGTTTTAATATAATTGAGCGCTGAGAAATAAAGCTTATTAGTCATAAACTGAAAATTATCCAGCAGTAACTCTTGAGTAATACACTTTGATCCGAGCAAAGGGTTAAGCCAACAAATAAAATGTTTTCTGTTCCTGGAAAATCTGATAGTCAAAACTCAAACATTTTCACAAAAGAAAATATCGAATTAACTCCTTTATTAAAAATGTAAAAGCAGTAATATTTGCTGAACGTAAGCTCATTTGCTAACCTGTTGAATGGGTCAGTAAACATATGATTCCATCATTATAAGACACATTATATGCACTGTATTTGTGATGTACCAGGTCATTTTAAATGTTGTATTCTCACCCCTTCATCTATTTTATTTGGGAACTAGATGACTTGTTTTAAATTAATGTCAAATTTGTTTTTCCAGTGTCATTTCTATAAAAGTGGAGTCAGGGCATCATTTTGGTTTTGGCTGGGTGCCCGATCCACCGACTATTTGTCATGCAGACTGCAGTGGAAAAACTTCCCAATTGCATGTCGCCTGCCAAATGTTTACAGAAAACATCAATTATTAAAGTTTTTGTTTTGGAGAAAGTCAGAAGGATTATAGACGGCGCTTAACATTTCTATGACAGCAACCCACTGCTGCTTAACCAGCGTAGGGAAAAGACTGCAGGGCTCACACTGTTCCTGCACTCCGCTTTGGTTGTAGTTTGAGCAGCGGACCAGAAGCAGTTCCAGATCCCACTTGAATGACTGTTTATCTCAAATTCACTTTGTTATGATCGACACGCTCTATCTCCTGTTCAGTTTACATTCCTCTGAGCATCACCCCAGTCACACTTCACTGAGGAACTCTGGTCTGCTTTGAATTGATTCCTTTCTTCTTTGTTCTCAACACTGGCTCCCTCTCACACGCTCCGCTTGTCTTTGTTTCAGGGTGAAGGGCCGAGCATATCTGCAGTGTGAGCTGAAGCACTGCGAGTTTAGGTGTGCAGTTCAGCCTCTGGGTTTTAGCCCTTTTAGTAGGTTATCACTGCAGAAATTGAATTAGAAAGTCATTTTACATGACACCACTATCTTCTTAATTATGCTACCATACCGTATGTCCCAAAAATCAGAGGTGGAAGAATCACTTAGATCCTTTACCTAAATAGGTTAGATTAGATTTACTTTATTGATCCCAACTAAGGAATTATTTCTGTCACAGCAGTATGTAAACAAGGCATTGCACATTATGTGAAAATATAAAAGAGTAGAAAATAAACAAACATAAAAGTAAAATTAAAACATTTTTATATTTTATAAAACGGAAATACAAATAAATACATGTTGACTGTGAAAGTTATCAATCTGTAGACTATCGACTATACACTATGAAGGGCCTATTACTGCTAACACAATGTAAAAGTAGGATAAAAAGAATAAGGATAAGTAAAAGTAGAAATACTTTTATCTGAAAAAGTAAAAGTCCTGAATTCTGGACTTTTACTTCAATATACTGTAACTTCTACTCACTAGTATTGTCAGTATCTACTTAAAGAATCAAAAGTAAAAGCACTCTATATGCAACACTGAAGTATTATCGTTCTATAAAACATTATTATTATTATCTATAGTAGGAAATTATTCAGTTATAATTGCTTGCAAATACACGCAAGACAATACCCGTAAATGTTGTAGTTTGTCGATATTGAGACCATTTTGGATTATTACTTTTAAAACCTCTGCATATTTGTGGTACTTTACTGTGTCATTATCATACGTATATATATTTTTTTCAAAATGTAGCGGTGTAGAAATATAAAGTAGCATCAAATGGAAATACTCAGGTAAAGTATAATGATAACAAACCAGTACTTGAGTTAATGTACTTTCCACCATTGCCCAAAAGTGTCTCAGTCTCAGCCTTCCTCTGTACCTTTCTCTTCTAACGTGTCTTCTTCTACTCCCCGTGGAAAAAACTCCAACCCTCTAACATGTTTTCCACCTGTCGTTAAGCCTGGATTATCATTGAAATGTTAGAGTTGTATTACAGACAGGGAAAATACAGGGGAATCTAATGAATGTTTAGGGAATATCACAGAATTTAGAAGAGCACCACTTTCCAGGATGATTCCACGATGTGTTTTCCAGCTTGTTTAGATTCAGGGCATCAGATGGTTGTTTACTGTTTCCCAGCAGCAAAGTGTAGAACATTGACTTGCAATGTAGTCATGAACTGTCAATAAAGAAGACATTAAACAACTGTTTTAAAGAATAAAATGTCATACTTATAACAGTTCATCAGTTCTTATAATGAAATGCAACCAACAACCAGAGGATGTCATTCTATTTTTATCATTAAATCAACAGTTGACATTTGTGTTTTTTATAACAGATTATGATCATGGACAAGCAAAGAGGAGGAAATGGGAATGCTGATGGGAAAGCATCATGGACTGCAGCAGAGAGGGAAGACAGCCAACAGTCAGCAGCAGAAGTCTCCAAACTGAAAGAGATGATGACACAACGTGACAATGAGATCAGTATCCTTTGACATGGTGGAGCCATCTGAAATATTCTTTCCATGATTTTTTATTTCCTTGTCTATCAAAAAACACATGTCTGTTATTGATCATCTGGTCAGAAGGTCAGGCTGCACCTACTTGTGTTTTGCTTGTCTTGCAGAAGTTAGCTCTGCTACAGGAAGGACTTTCACATGATGACAGATGATTGGCGTCGATTTATAGCTAGATTAAAAGAGACAGATCTTTCCTTCGAAGTTAAGGTAAATGAAATTGTATTGTATTGGATCTTTTTTGTTTTAAGGCATATCATTTCGCCAGGCAGTGACGTAACGCTCCTCTAATCTTTGGAAACACAGTGAATGTTTGCACCCTCCAAAATGCACTTCAAGTTGTTTCTCTCGTGTATGTGTGTGTCACAGGTGCAAAGCTCCTGTCCACTAACGGAGAACTTTCCGGGGCTTGATTCCCTTTTTTGGCTTGTTTGTGCGAATCTAACACACCTCGTCTTTTTATCTAATCTAGGAGTTGAGGCATCTGTATAGTGTAGTGTGAAAAAATAAAGGGGATGGCGTAAAACTGAAAAAGTGAGTTCAGGAAGTGCATCTCTGGAATTAGAATTATAAATTTACAGTAAAACGAGGGAAAATGTGCAATTACAAACCGAGTAGGGTCGGTTTCAATTCTGAGTTATGTTGCGGCGTCCAGCCTCAGAGTTTAATCACACTTACTGTTTATAGTGATATCTTCATTAGCCAAAAACGGTATTCACCCTAAAGTAGATCAGCCTTTGTTATTGCACGTTTGGATTACAACGTTTCTGCAAACACATAAATTATGAAATCGAAGTTGTCTTGCCTTCATCACCAGTGCCCCAAAGTAAGCATGAGATGTTGTTTTAATGTGTATGTTCACATATATCTTCATCCAATGACTGCAGTTTATCATAGTTACTATTAATCATAATTATGGTATTTGAATATGATATTTCTGTTCTTTATGGGATTATTCTCCCCTCTACCCCTCGTGCTGCGGCTTGTCATTAGATCACAGCACATTAGTCAAAAAATGGAGACGTCTGCTTGATTATTTAGCCACAAAAACCTCTGCGCTCCAAAATAAACAGAATATTATCATGCAGATATTTCACCACAGTATTTCTTGGAACAAGTGGGTGTAATGGGAAATCCTCCCCTCTCATCTCCTCTTCATGTCACACACTGGGTTTCACATGATGCAAAAGTAATCACAGAAATTAGTACTGTGCGTGTTTAAAGGCGCATATTTCAGCCAGTAATGTACACGCTCTGCTGACCATATTGCCCTTATGTTCTCTCTTTGCAAGGTTTATATATAAAGTTTCAGTAGCCTAAACTATCAAACCTCACAGTTGGGGGGGGTCTGTCTGCAGCATGTAACTCTATATTTTAGGTTGACCAACGCTGCAGGGATGACATCATTTGTAGCCAGAGCCCTTAAAACGATCTTAATACAGACCATTTCTACAAGCTTTTACATGTTAATCACCATCCTTTCCATGTGGGTATGACTGTCCCACCCCCCCACCCAGATAAATATGCAAGATCTTCAGCTCCTGTGCTAAAGGGGTGCTCACAGGGTTAATAATGGCAGAGTTCCCTGTATAAAAAAGGTTTTATCTCTGCCCCTGTGTGTTCCCATGCATGGTCGGTGGGGCACCTGGTAATGCTTAGTGGACTTTGCTAGGGTTATGACACATCCACCACCAACATGATAATTGAGCAAAAAGGAGGAGATGTTAACTAAGTTAAATTGTTGTTGCACAGTCAATCCTTGATGCGTTTCTTGCAAAAACAATTGGACGTTTTTAATGCCTCTTTGCTGACAATATGCTTTCAATCCGCTTTGCTGGATGTTATATATTTTCGGATTGTCCTTCCATCCAGTTCTTGTGAATCTGAAATCTCAGGAAGGCCTCAAGGATTTTTTATTTAAAGGATTCTCTGGGCAGTTTTAGGTTTTATTGGAGAGTGACAGTGTTGAGACAGAGGGGATGGTAATGCATTAATGGTCCCAAGCTGGATTTGAACCTGGGTCCTCACGGGGACTGAGTCCCGGCACATGGGCTGCCTCTATTCAGCGGCCAGACCTAGAGGACATATATTCAAATTTGCCAATCATTTCCACTTGACTAACTAAAGGATAAACGTATTTAATTTTATCAGAAGGTCACCTAACAGAACTTATTTTTCACCATATCACTTAGATGATGATTATGCACAAATGTCTTGCATGATAAAAAGATGAGATTTTGGTCAAACATGAATGTAATTGCAACTTCACTGTTTGGCGGAGGCATACAAACTTAAGGCGGTAATTAAAGTTTTCATATCTGTGCTAGCCACATACAGAAAATTCCAAAGAGAGGACCAATAATATTCACAAATAGCCGATAATACAGTTTCATTCTCTCTTGGCGCACAATCGTGTTCAATGAATCCAGGAAGGATTTGGCTAATACTAAATCATAATTGCAACAGTGATACGGCACAGAAGGTCTCTCACAGTGTGGTTACTGCTTTGGCAAAGGTTCCCTGGATTCTCTTAACAACTCTGGCCATTGTTCAGCTTGATTTCGTACATCAAGCCTCCAAAATTCGATCAATCCAAAATAATGCTGACAATTTATTGCTCAAACAGTCGCCTCCAACTCTGCTGAACAGAAACTCTCTAGGTCTCATATGTGGTAGTTTATGGTCTTGGCTAGAGATGTTTGGCTCCTTATTTTCAGCTTCAGTATTAGCATGGCTCTTTAGAAGCAATGGTTAGCCAGTGAAATATCTGGACAATTAACTGATGTATTTGTACGGACATTTGTCCCCGGACAACACTTCCAAATGACTCGAGTGATCCCCTGACTTTTCCTTCAGTGCCACCAGCAAGTTGACATTTCTTGATTTATTGCTGGAAAAGGTCTGTGGAGAAAATGTCAATACAGGGGGGAGAACATTGCTTTACGTTGTGCTTTAGTGCCCACAAAAAAAAACCCATCAGATATATTAAAAAGGGAATTGTATCCCGACATTCCAACACGTTTGATGGACAGCACAGTGTGAAAGTTGCATTTGCAATCCTCTGGCTTTGATAATTCAGTGATTCACTAAGAGTTTTGTTTTGCTTTCCGCCAGCTGCATTTGGTTTTAGCATATATGCAAATCAGTGTTGATTGGATGAAATGACCTAAATCAGTCATTTTACAAGTAGGATTTGTTTAGTCTTTGATTGAACTGATCACAAACCTATATAGCACAATACTGGAATGGGAAAACCCAAATAAGAATAATAGGGCTCCTTTAAAACTATGTAGTGTATTATGCATCTTTATAGTACAAATAAAGTATGACCGGCATCATACTGTAGCTTTTGAAAGCATAAGGACAATATCTGCACGTCAAACATTCCTTTATCTAAATTCAATGCTATAGATTAACATCTTAAAGGATTTTTCATACTTGTAGTTTATGGTATGCTACAATGAAATTGAAGCAATTTGCGGCACCACTGGGATTGGCACTGCACCTTCGCTAGCTGTGGCAAAAAAATACATATATTTGGTGGGATGTCTGCTTTATTGGACAGTGTAATATAGAGTGACAAGAAAGATGAAATGGAGAGATGGAATGCACTTCATGAGCTGAATTTGACCACATTTTGAGTGCATGGCATGTGAAGCAGACCACAGATCTTACGTGCAACCCCCAAGAAAAAATGTCATCCTATTCTCGAGGGCTGTGTTGGTGTTCAGCATAAATGAAGATATCAGACGCCGGAGATCTCGCTAATGGAAAAACCTGGTGAACAACAGTCTGGAGTAATGACTTGTATGAAACAATGACATAGGGCCCACAGAAGTCATATTTCTCTGTTCAACTTGGCTGCTAGAGGTCATTTGGAAAAAAAAAAGGGTTAGATTTTGGCAGTTGTCAGAGGGCTGCATGGTTGGTTTCTTTGGAAACTGTAATTGGAGACCTGGTTTCTTCATGTTATTGTTCCCACTGACATCCCCTTTGTATTGGCTGACAGGAATATAAACAAATGTCTCCAACTCCTTCAAAACTACGTTCATTCATCCTCCAAAGTAATGACTATCAGACTTTTGTACGAACATCCCCAATTATGTGCTGACCACTACAGTCTGGTCACAAGTGGATGTCTGCTACTCTCATGATAGAAGCATGCTGAAGAGATGGGCTAATGTGTTGTCTCTAAATTATGGGTTGTGATTAGGCCATCAAACACACTTCCATTTATAGTGGAAAAACAGGCACACAGGCACGGAGCTGAATATTTTAGGAGACTGCAATCTTTTATTCATGTCGGTAATGTAAATTAAGCATGTAGGAGGTCAAACAGACTAGTATACTTCTCATAGAATAACACTAAGTTATTACCCTTTTTCCCTGTATGTTTCCCTGTGACAAGCTTTCAGTAAGATGTAAAGCAATCTTGGCAGCTTTCTGTAAAATAGCTTCATCATGTTTTTTCCCATACAATTCTAGTTCACACGATTACAATTTTTCCTACATCAGCAGTTTTGATTGCAAAAAAATTGCCTCTGCTAGCACCGTTGTCTCCTTTCACACCAGTCATGGGAACAGCAGTGTTATGCCCCTTTGATACAGTAAACGTAGCTCTACAAGTCAGGAAGCATTCCAGCATTCAGGCGTCAATCTGATAATCAAATTTGAAAGTCCTGAAAGAATTTGTGCTCAGCTTTGTGTGTGTTATAATTCAGAAATATGTGAGGACAGCTGAAAGCAGTTTGAGCAATTGATCGTCTGCTGAATAGTGTTGAAAGGTATGTGGACCAGAGTAAACAATTACAGTAAGTTCTATTAATGTATAGAGACATTGCTTATGGAGAATTAAAAACGTGTCATGGCAATAAAAATGTTAACGGGTTATAATTGGGAATTCTGGCCTCCTCATGTAGCCACTCAATTACCCTGTCACCGATGCATATCTACACTTGGATTCAAGTAGACAAACACAAGAATATAACCTCATCAGTGGGGAAGATTTTGTGGAATCTTGGTGAAGTATGCAGCCTCTCTGGCTCCTCTTCTCTCCACTGATTCATCCCAGACCATGACATCTTCCCCAGCCTGTAAGGTCAGACGCTGAGAGCATGTCAGCACTATGCCATTATTAAAAGACCTCAATAAAGCTGGCTGCCTTTTTGAGGAACCCTTCATCCCGAAATCAATCCATCAATCAGTTTTTCCGCTTACCTGTATTTATCAAACTAGATTGTTGTTGCTTGATTTGCCAAGTGTTGGAGATACAGTATAGCTGTAGAGATGTCTGCTTTCTCTCCAATAGAATGGAAATACACTGCCCGGCCGAAAAAAAGGTCACAAGCCTGTGGGGGCAGTGCTATGATCTGGGGTTGCTGCAGTTGGTCTGGTCTAGGTTCAGCAACGTTATGTGCCCAAAGAACGAGGTCAGCTGACTACCTGAATATACTGAATGACCAGGTTATTTCATCAATGGCTTTTTTCTTCCCTGATGGCACGGGCATGTTCCAAGATGACAATGCCAGGATCCATTGTGCTCAAATTGTGAAAGAGTGGTTCAGGGAGCATGAGACATCATTTCACACATGGATTGGCCACCACAGAGTCCAGACCTGAATCCGATTGAGAATCTTTCGGATGTGCTGGAGAAGACTTGGCGCTGTGGTCCGAATCTCCCGTCATCAATACAAGATCTTGGCTAAAAATTAATGCCAGAAAATTAATGCAAGACAGAAATAAATGTTGTGACATTGCAGAAGCTTGTGGAAACGATGCCACAGCGAATCCGTGCCGTAATCAAAGCTAAAGGCGGTCCAACGAAATATTAGTGTGACCTTTTTATGGCCGGGCAGTGTATATGGCATTCTGGTGTTAAAAGTGCCCAAAAAATACATTTGAAAAATTCAACAACAATTCAAGAAATCAAAATCATCCACAGAAGTTGTTGTGAGCAGTTTTATGTAGGACCTACCTTATTTCTATTTGGAACTACAACTGTATCATCGCATGGAGAGAAAAGTGCATCCACTCTGCTATGACACTAATAAATTAATACAGCTAGTTCCTGTTAGCCAGCTAATGGTGGCTCATCCATGAAGGACGCCATAAATGTCTACATCTCGGGCTGTCAGTAGATCAAGCCTCCACGAGTATCTTCATCGTTAGCGGTGTAGTTTGATAGAATTAAAGGAGTTCTATACGTTAAACTACATCAAGGTCTATTGATTATCTTTAGTAATGTGTTTGGAAAGAGACATTGCTTTGTGGGTTTTTCAAAAGCTTTTTGACGTTATGGGCAAAGTGTGCCACATAGTTCATTGGAGAGAATGCAATTATCTCTTTTCCATCCAGTACTTTTTCCCCAAAAATACGAAAACACATGACTTAACTCCTTGCCCACAGGTATCCTAGTTAAGATGTTGAAGAAGGAGAAAAAAAGAGCCCAGGATGCTGCTGCTCAGCTTGCTAACGCCGCCAATGGCCAAAGAATGGCCTTCCAGGGTGCCTCGGGGTTATCAACAATGCCACTGTTGAGGGAAGGGAGCCCAGACAGCATCTCAACCGACCATGGAGAACGAGCCATAGAGCACATGAAAAGAGGTACTTTAAGATTCTGTTTTTGCTTGTTTTTACAAATCAAAGAATTGTACGGATGTAGGATCAATCGAGTTTACAACTGCCAGAAGTGTTCTCATATGGATAGGGTTAGCACATTTCCAAAGGGCGTACAAATTGAACTATGACATGTTTGAGATATCTGGTGCTACTCCTTGTTGTGGCTCTGATAACCAAGGCCCTCTCCAGACAGGATTTTTATCATAACTTTTAAAAGGTATTGTGATATAAGGCAACATATCCTGATACAAAGGTGAAAATGATATCTTGTCCGCCGTTTGTTTCATCACAGTTCTCAGTTCCAGTTTTTGCAGATTGCTCTAACATGTGGCCTTGAATTTAGTGTCATTACAGTGCTGCAGTTGACAAGCTTATCTCCATTTAGATAAGCAATGTCATGTCTCTTCAGAGGGTTAAGATCACAGTGAAAGTATAACAGCAGCTCAGTAAGTAGCAGAGCCTTCAGACTGCAGCTTGTCTTGTATTGTCGTCTATGTGTAACTTCTTAAGACATGAGCTTGGTTTAAATTGAATAGGAATGTGGAGGTTGCTAAAAGTCAAGCCAATCAAGCTTTGAGATATTCTCCCTAGCCAGCAGCAGCATTTATTTGGCTTTTTCCTGTTTAATTTTGGCTAAGTGGAGCCTTACGTGTGATGATAAACCTGAACCCTTATAACAAGCTCAGTCATAGCCATCGGGCACAGTGGTGGGAGCCAGGAACTCATCACAGCGAGGCTGCGCTCCTGTCTGCGCTAACCACAGCTCCGTCATCCTTTTTGACATTTTTGTGTAATGGTGCCCAATGCGGTTATAAGGCCAGCACAGTGGTAATTGCAAACAGGGACTCTGAAAGAAGAGCCTATTTAAAACAAACAGGTTTGAACTCTGTCCAGTCAGGCTTCGTAAGCGATTCGGTCATTCATCGAAGGGACAATGAGGAGCTCTGTGATGGATGGCTGTGAAGCAGCGGTTCATACAACCACTGATAAACGATGTGCCATATGTATAAGTCTCTCCGAATGATATGTTATCTAATTCGGAGCATGATCATTTGGGTCATCTCGCCAGAGGATTTGTTTTCGCTTGCCCCCAGATCACCTCTTTTTTTTCTCTCTCTGATTTCATGGGATGACTTCCATAAGTTCCACTTCCACTCGGTTGACCTGTGGCTGTGTGGCATCTGCTGCCTTACACCCACACACCACACAAATAGCCAATGTTGAAGAGGAATTGTAATGCAGTCTGCATTTGAGGTATCTTGGAGAATATATCATCATTTTATGCATTGTTCTGCAAATGTCCAGTAAAATGAGCAATCAGTGCCCCTGTGCAAATCCTGTTTTCGGCAACAAAGATTTGGGTTTGTTTTAGTAGGATTGGAATGCTTTAAGTTAAAACGACAACATTTCTTTAAAAATAACTACTAAAGATTTTGTTACTTACATTACAAAGTCTGGTTTATTTGGACCCATCCGTCCCCTCACAGATCCTCACGATGCAGACTTCTTTGCTCCCTAGACAACATCCCCTGTCCTATGTCACAAAAGTGTGGGTTATATATGAATTGTTGAAACTTTCCATAGGGTTAGGTCCAAACAGTGATTGAGAACAGCCTCTCATTCTTGAGGAAAAAAGCATTTTATATTTTTATCGGACCAGAAACATAAATATCTACATGACCTACAGTGTTTGAGTCTGATTCCCTGAATGCAGAGTCGCAATAAATCCAAACATTGAAAATATTACGTGTAAATAATCCAGCTGTTCCATAATCAAATGAAAGAAGACACAGGTCCTTTCTGTCAGAGACACAAACACAAGTCATTGTGAAGAATCGTCCTGGCTCTTGAATAAATGTTGCACCAAGTGACATCTGGCAAAGAAAACCCCAAAAGTCAGCAGTGTCCTCAATGGATGTATTTTCATATCTGCTGCCTCCAATATTGAGGGAGAGGTTATTGCGTGTTTTAGCCTCCTTGATCATGATACAGCTTATAGAACTCCATGTCAGGATCAACAAAACCTGTTAAACTGCAGGGACTGTTGACTTTGCAAGGCAAGTTGCTATGAACATCTGTATCTATGTTGTATTCATGTGTGGGCAGGGAATCAGAGGAAGATTGTACAGGGTCTAAAGTGATCCATATCTATAAGCTGAACATTCTTAATGGGATTGCCATTTTTTAGAGTTAAAGCAGTTACTGTATGTGTCTGTAGTTTAAACCGGTCTGCTGTAATTGTAAAGTTTCCCATTAGCCTTTATAAAGAAACAGGCGAGGAATGTAATTGATATTCTTGCTGTGGTGTCTTTTTTAGACTAAATACACTTCTCTTTATTTTAACGCTTGAAAGAGTGCCAGCATACCACTCTAACACATCCTGACTCATTGACCCGCAGAGTGAGTGAATCACTTAAGGGTGCTTACATTTGCTATGCTTGCTTTAATTGTTTAACTTTGTTTCTCTTCTCTTTTCCCACCTACAAAAAATGTAAAGCAAACACTTCAGCGTGATCATTAAATAGTTAGTGTCGGGCCTGCTTGTAAAGATAAGAGCGCTACACTGGAAAATACCAGAAATGTGACAGTGTAGTCTGATGTGACAGTCTACAAGTAATCATGAGCAGACTGGATTTCATTGATAGCTTTTCTAATTTAAGCTTCGCATTGGAGTCATGAAGTCATTACATCCTTCTTGCACGCACACTATACAATGACTAAAGGTACCTTTGCCAACAATGTTGGTGCTACATTCATTGTCCATTTTTTGGCATAAAAAGTGCTACCCTTTTAAAAATTCCCACATCCTGCAGTCGCTTTTACCACTTACATGTCCACTCTGGAATGTTTGTGTACTTTTCTCACACTTCATGAGAAATTTCTGTCTCATTCAGCTCTGTTTGCAACCAACGCTGTGAACAGGACACACTCCCAGCTGCATCAGCTGTGAACCAGCAGGGAAAGCTTGATGTTGTTCAGAAAGGCTCTGCAGTTCCAGGAGGTCCAGAGAGGACACCTCTCACACTTAAGTCATTTCTGACTTTCCCAAAGAGTAATACTGGTGATTCCTTTAAGGAGGCCCTTTTTGTGGTTTTCCCTTTCCTGTAGTGTGTCTATAGGTTTTTGTACATGTAAATGCTCTGCAAAGACTAAACTACCAAAGTTCACGCCAAAGGGAGTTCCTCTCCCGCACACTCCTCCTTTGTTAACTTCCGTAACATAGGGACATCACGATTTATGCTATTGGCTAGTGCTCCAACGCATGAACGTGATTTGCTAAGGGCAGGGACATCTCTAAGTGGTTTACGGATCACAACAGAGATGGCCAGCTAACCAATCAGAGCAGACTGGGCTCTGGTTTTAGACAGAGAAAATAGTTTCTGCAGCAAAGTCAGTATGAGAAAAATTAAGAGAAAATATACATATATAAAATGCAAAAATGAACCTATTAGTGCTCCTTTAACTTCCGGTTAATACTACAATGATGCTATTACCTATTGAGTTCCTCCTAAAAACACAGAATGTGCAACTTATTGGAAACACACAATCCACAGTTGTTTTATACATTCCTTACCTATATATATATATATATATATATATATATATATATCATATGCTTCACATCTGGAGGGCCTATTTTCCATGTTGGAGACTCATAACCAAACTATATGCGCATTAGATCATTGTTCTTCATCCTGGCCTAATTCCAAATAAATGCAACTCACTTATCCTCCCCTCGTGCTCTATGGGTCACTGCATGTTTATATATGTTTTAATTTCGGTTTAATCTGAGGGTTCTGGCGCCGTAGCCCATAGCCTCTACGGTTACGGTAAGGGTAATTACTGTCCCCTGAAGATTAACTGTAAATGTAATGATGATGACCTTTCCATGGAAACCATTCATGCTGATTGAATGGTACATAGTCAGCTAGTCTTACCATAATACATCCTTTTGTACTGGGCTCTAAGCTTTGCCAGCATAAAATAAAACATGAACATGACAGAGATTTTTTTTTTTTTCATTGTCTTTTGTGTTTTTCATTGAACAACATTTCTACTACAGTATGTTCGTATAAATGACAACATCTTTACTTTTCTTGGGGTTCATTCCTCCGATGGTACAAAAGCACAGTGTCTTCTTCTTGCGCTCCTAAGATTGTTTTTCTAGTGCTAAAAGTTCTCTAATGGATGGACAAGGTGTTCCTGTTGTAGTTTAGGCTTCTGATGACTTGCATTAAGCTCACAAGATTTAGATCTTACTGCAAGTCCTGCTAGCATATAATGAGACGCTGATTATTCTACCAGGCCCTCCACACTTTTTCTGTGATCTAAGCAGACGCCTCAGACAATAGACACCTCTGAAAGTCCAGTGCTTCTGTTCCTTGTACCAGAAATGGTCAGACTTTTTTTATTTAGCATGCACAATTTTCTATAAACTTATATAAGTTGGGGTTTGATATTTGTCTCCTTTTATAAATGCATGGAACAGTACTGTATTACTGTACTTAGCTGGTGTTTTATTTCTAAAATTGTGTTGAAACCGCATTGATAGTCACTCACAACACATTCCTCCCTTTTTAGAAACCAATGTGGTTTGTCAGCACTTGAAGCACGGAAAAGAAGAATTAGGAAACTTGGCCTAAGGTCCATGTGATCTTGTTACCCCACAAATGATGTTAGAACAACATGATATGATGTCATATCACTCACAGATATTCCTGGAATGTCGCTTTACGAGTCGAATGGAGTGCATATCTCTCAAGAAACCCTTTAAACTGATTTGTTGATGCTGGTTCTTTCGACATACTTTTGTGAAATGCCTGCTGGTTTCCATCAAGACTTTCCAAAAATAAATAAACAAAATTCCTGACTGTCCGACAATAAATCTCACATGAGTTACTGTCCTGTGTATTCCTTCTGATAGAACAGCTTTGTCAATAA
The DNA here is from genome assembly GCF_036324505.1 of Eleginops maclovinus. NCBI lineage: Eukaryota > Metazoa > Chordata > Actinopteri > Perciformes > Eleginopidae > Eleginops > Eleginops maclovinus. Next base: position 8,086,512 of record NC_086367.1, read on the forward strand.
CGATTCACACATTTTAACAAGGGTGCGAGATGGAAATCATTGTGAACCTTTGGGTTTTTTCCCGGAAATGTTGCAATACAATGCTGGGAACACATACAGGCGGAAAAAGAACCCTGGTTTGTTGGAAACACAGACTTTATTACTGTACAGTTGATATGTCCCCATGTACCACAACGAAGCAAATACTTGCTAGAATTTAATTAAACTTGGTGGAAGCTTGTAGCATGAGCCGAGGAAGAAAATCATTGAATTTTGGAGCGGGTCCAAGTCACAGGGCAGATAAACAAATTGGGTTTTGCTTTTGTTGAACTTGCTTAGTAGGGCATTTGTGCTAAATAAAATATATAAAATAATGTTAAAGGGGCACTGTTTTTCTTGTTTGGCCTTACTTTTTCTTTAGTTTGTTCTACAGGTTTTTGTGCATGTTGATGGGCTGCAAAGGCTACAATCCCCAAATTCCCTCCAGAGGGAGTTTCTGACAAAACATACCATAATGACTTGTATACAATTCAATTACACACATGATCATTTCTACAATACCCATCAACACAATAAGTGAGAAGAAAGACTTTCTAACCCCCAAATAACTTCCCACATGGGACCATCCGAAAATGGGTGTGAAGGCACCATTGGCCTTTTTGAAGGTCTCTGCTCTCCAAGTGCCATTGTAGTTACTGTAAAACCTGTGCTTTTGCTACTATGTCATATCAGAGTATATATGTATTCAGCAGTATCAAATGTTGTTTTAAAGATATGGTATTGTTGAAGACACCACCATCCTTTCACTTTTTCACATGTCAATGGTTAGTCATCTGCAAAACATATTCATTTTCAACTAAATGTGATGTTTGCATGTAAACCCTTGCGTGATCATTGTGAACTTGTGTGCTTTGCTTTATTTATTTGCTGAAAGCAGATGTATAGCACTTTATGTGCTCATTAAATATTATAACAAACCTGTAAAAGATAATCTCAGCAGGATGTTATGTGCTAAATTATGTAGTTCCCTTACATGTGGCAAGATGCCAAAGTTATGATAGGGGCTGGGGGGCATCCTCTATGTAATGCTGACATGCTTAGAAATGTTGTTTATGTTTGTGTTTATGTTCTTTTCAAACTGTGAATGGCAGGCTAATAGTTTTCAGTTTTGTAATTAGTAATAGGGGGGAGGTCAGCTATATCAGGGGGGCTCTGGCTCGCATCTGGCTGCCAGATTGGAGTGGAGTACCTTTGGATGTGGGAACGCTTACAGCTCAGGTCTCACAGCAGGAACCAACAGAGCTCCCCTCAGTTGGAAGACTTATTTGGGTAGCATGATAAGCATGGAGTTTCGTTTTGATAGCATGTTGTATGGTAGGTTTAGTACTCGACCTGGTCATATGAATAGGTTTAAGGCTAAAATAAATGCCATGAATTATGAACAGCTTCTGATGATTAGAATATCTTGTCTTCAGGTCCACAGCTGTCTATGGGGAAGCAAGAGGCCTTTGAGATCTTCATAAGAGACCATAAGGACCATCTGACCGTTGAAGACAACAAGAAGCTGCTCAAACAGAGGTGAGTGACCAGAAGGACAAGTGGTTACAGTTTGGATACATTTGCAGTTCTGTTATGTAAGCAGTGTCAAGTGTGGTATTTATTTTTAGCTTGCTTAATGCTATTTCCTCACAGATCACAGAGGAAACAGGTGACAGGTTGTTTAAAATACTACAAACAGGCATAATCTACATGCAAGTACATGTATTCGTTCAGCACCCTTATAGTTGTACCTCAGAAAAACTGGCTTTTTAATTTGATAATTTTAAATGGTGGATTTTCACATCCAGAGGAACCTTTTTCAATTAAAGCGTTACTATAAGTCTCTGGCATTTTATTCAGTGAGGCCAACAGTAGAGCGTGAAAGTACCTTGGCCATTGTGAAGAAATGGTTTGCTATGTGTCAATTCCATTAGGACTTTTAGCATTTGCTAAAAAAGTGTTGATATTCTCTAACCATCTGAAAACTTTAAGACCTCAGCAGCTGTTAGTGTGTTTTGAGCAACATGCAGATACATTTTCTAATACATATTTTATACAATACTTAACTTATAGTACATTTCAACTTTGTATTGCCTGCAAAATATCTTGTTGCATTTGGCATGTTTATTGTTTTTTACAACATTCAATTCATCAAATCTCTATTGCCTTATTAAAGTTTGCATTCTTTTGAGCAGGTCAGCTGCGGCCAGAAGCATTGGAGAGGAACTGAACGAGGCTAGAAACAGAATAAGTATGTTGCCGCTACAGAAGTCTCCCTCTTGAAATCACATTACATTTAGGAGTTGTGTCTACATTGTCATCAGCATCATCTTAAACCTAACGGCCAAACAGAAGCCATAAGGCAAGCACTTTAGAACGCTGAACATTTCTGTTAATGGTCTCTGGGGCCTAACAAGAGAGCAGCCTACCTGCCTGGAAAATCTTAATGAACAGATCACTGTTGGGGTTCTGTTTCCCTGGAGTGGAAAAATGTCGCTCGGCACATTCCTGAACTTTTCCAGGACTGAGAGGCGTTCAGATGTTCATCCAGCTAGCCTTCCAACCTGTGCTTCTTAACTAGCTCTAAACAACCTCTTTGAAAGGTAGCTTTACTATGCCACGGTGGGGCCTGGCGTGTAACCCAAACCTGAGTCAATGCTGAGTAACAATAGCGTTAACTTCCAAATGTCTCTGTTATTGTACCCAACCTAAGTTTGAACAATGGCAGCAGAAAAGATATCCAAAAATATTAGAAGTCACATTCTCTCTTTTCTGAGAAGTCTTTTCAGTGCGGTAACAGACATTTGTGACATGATCTTCAACAGTTTGTAAGCCAATAACTCCCTAATTCCAATGTTTCGTCATTTTACATACTGTATCATTGTAAATTCTAACATTTAGTATAAGAATATCATTTAAAAAACACTAGGATTTTAGCTCAAATCTCCGACAGGTTGGGTCAGGGTCAGTCTGATTCGGGCAGAGATCAAAGTCCTTGTGTGTACTACCGTGTGTAAATACATTCACACCATGAATACAGCACCTGCAGGGATTAAAGATCAATAGAATATTTCACAAAAGAAGAAGTACTGTTACTATGAAGACATTTACATCATGTTAGATATTATGACTTGTGTACATATGCTGTATTTAAGTTAATGATTAAGTAAAAAATGGATCTATAGTTGCTTTACCCACCTGTCTAAACAATACTATGAGCATTGTGCATTGCAAACTCCTCCACATTCTATACTGTGCTAAATTTTGCTCATTTATTCCCAGTGCATGATGTCACCAGTCATCCACCTCTCTTGTCTCATTGGGCTACTCAAATACTGCTCAAGCATTTTACTTTAATGACTGCTCTGCCGGCAAAACCAGAATAAAGTTTGTTCACACCTACTGTAACTAGAGGGAACCGTTCCAAAACATGTTTTTTAAATACCCCAAAAACTACTAAAAAATGACTTTATTTCATCAAGATTTAAAAGGTAATAGAAAATGTCATCAAAACATCATCATACTTGGACATGAGTCCACTTTGATTTGAAGTCATAATTGCTTACAGAGTGCTACTTAAAGAACAGTTATGTGGCAACCAGTTCAAATGATGCACTGAACTTTGATTGAATTTTCCAGCAAGCTCTGAGCAGTTAAAATGTGTTATTAGGCCTCAATCTGGTTCGCATTTACTATTGCAAGCTACATTTATGAATTTCCCTGGACTGCATGTGTTTGTGGCTCATTTCTCATGCCATTGAAATGGATAGGTTCGCCTCACACCAGCGCCTGGCATCGCCGCTGCCTCAGATCACGCTTGGTGGTTTGGTAGCACTCGGGCTGTTCACCCTCACACATGCCAGCGTACACTTATCACCATTTGGAATTTAAATTGTTTTCAGCAATCAGACCATGTGCTGACACAGCCCGTTATCAGACATGTCAGGCATCATGCAGAAATCAGCTATGACATCATGTTGAATATTTGCTCCTCAAATGTCTTCTGCAGACACCATCAATGAAAGGGAGCCGAGAAACTAAATGAATGTAGTAAGATTTAACAATTTTCCAACTTTCTCAAATTTGGAAAGATACCCAGAAAGCATCTTGATGCTGTCAGATATTATTACACTGTGAGGTGCATGGGGCTGCATTCTTCCTAGATGAGAGACGGTGTTTTTAGTGGAAGGTGGTTGCCGCTTCTGGATGGAAAGTAGCACCATAATGTTTAGCTCAGTGCGTTTCCTTGCCATCTTGGAAGTCCTTCTTGGAAATTTTACACTACCTGTGTCTCATCGTTAATGTAGAACATGGAAACATTTAGCATAATATAGACAAAGGCTTTGTGCTGCGTTTTCTGATGGATGAACCCAGCTGGAGGGTCAGTAGCTGGGGAGAAAAATGGAGAGGCGGTAGCCCGTGGAGACTTCAGTGTCTAAACAGCAGCCTGCTCTACAGTATTGTTTTTGGCCGCGGCGCGTGGCTCTGGAATCCAGTCCCACTGGAGGAGCATATACGTTCCAAGCCCTTAGGTCCAGAAAGTGCAAGGATATATATTTATTCAGAGGGATCAGTGATGCACATCTTCTACCTCATCAAAGGTGTAGGGCAGCTGGAAATAAGCAGCATTACTTGATTTCTCGGCCAGATGTGGGGGGATCTGTGCAGTAAAGTCCAAGATGAAGCATCTGGTAACTGCTTTGGTATCCCACTTTAATATTTTGCTCACCTTCGCTGAAGAGACCCACAGAGCGGAAGACTTTCAGATTCAAGGAAGGTGTATTGGAGCCTAAAACCTTTATCATCGCCAAGAAGTGGTTGCCAAGCACTTGAGAAGCAATATTGCTGGAAAATGTGATTTGATATGTGTATGTGGTCTTTGTAACCAGCGGCCTCTAGAATCTACATAACTTCTTGTAGGGCTAATGCTAGCGGCTGCTCATTAAAGAGGCCCTGTTATGTTTTGGGGTGTTCTCCTGTTTGTTTAGTGAGTTGTATAGGTTTTTGGATATGTAAATATTCTGCAAAGGCTAAAAACAAGTTTGTTGAACATAAAAGCATTTAAATAAGTCACAGTAGAGGCACGAAATACAAATATGAACCTGACAATCAGCATAATACGCCTCGTAAGAGAAATCTCTGTGTGGTTTCTGCTTTAATATTACCCAATCTCGGAATAACAGCCAATATTTCAGAGGCTTTTGTTGGCAGAACATATCAGGGCCTAGACGCTATTATCTGAGAGCTCATTGGTATCCGACTTATAAGCATCTTTAGATGCAATACTGAACTTGGACATTGAACATCTACAACCGGATTTGTTTCACAAGTGGTCAATTTACAAGCTAACTTTAAGCTAAATCGTCATCAGAACTTGACTGATGGATCCCAAGAATCCTCTTCGACCAATGCATTGCGTCCAAAACATTCTGCACAAAATCTGTTCCTTTTGTTTATGCAACGCTTTTGATGGTAGTTTTTGGTGAAATTATATTTCAGCACCTTAATATTTTCAAGATGGTCATATTAATTTGTGCATTCATTGTTCGTGCACACTAAAATCAACACCCGCCCAGATATTGAGAAGCTGGAGAGAACTTACGATCCTTGGATCCCGAGCTCGCTGTGATAATGTGCGGCATATCAGGTTTAACCTCCGGCCACAAAAATCACCAGATATTTATTGAGGCTTGTAGCTTGACACCGGTCCTTAAAGACGACAGCATGTCTCCTGACGATGTGGGAGGAAACCTTGCATGGTCTGGAGGAGGCTGAGAGCCCACAGTCATGTCCTGCAGGGAGGAGAGCAACACTCAAGTGTAATAAAGCATTGCAGGAAGCACACCGCACACCAATATTACTTGACACGTACGCAAATGAATCTCTCGTGGAATCTTTCTTGACAATCTGCAATTTCATACATGGACCTAGAAGGAAATAAAACACTCTATGACCACAATTGTATATTTTCTCCAAAAAATGTAATAAATGGGTAGATGTCTATAAAATCCATGTCTAGAGTTACAATCTGCGTCTCAGAAATACAATCCTGAATATTGCAAGTTAGGTAAATGAACCTGTATCAATACTCTTATCTTGCAAATAAGAAATCACTATCAATAAATAAATGGAAACATGATGTAAAAAGCCAAACACTTCATCAGGGTTAACATATGTTAAGCAACCAAAATAAAATGAACCCATCATCTACTGCATACATTAAATGGTCCCTATTCTTGGATCCTAGTCCAAGTTGCGTAATAAGCTAGTTTCATTTCAGGAAAAACATAAAAAACACACAGAATATTGCGAAAAGGAAATACCAAAGATACATTTAGCCAATTATAGCAATAATAAAAAGAATATATAAATACAATAGACATCGGGGGCTCAATGACAAATTAAAACCTTTTTTTCTTAAGTACGACAATGCGCAGGACTTTATTTCTATCGTTCTCTCCACTCGTCCCTCTCTTAATCACCTGCCTGTTTAAATAGACGTGCAAAGCATTTTTCTGGGTGAAAATTGAATAGAATAAAAGAGTAGAATATTGTGCTGTACATCTGCATTGTAATCCAGAATCAGGAATACTTCCAGCAGGCATAAGGCATGTCGAACTCTAGTAAGACTCTGATAAGTAAAGCTCATCATGTGTAGCTGCTTGGCCCTGTGCTCTTGGAAAACCTTCAGTACACTGACTAATGTAAGCTGTACGGGACTATGAGGGGTTAGGGATCAAAGGCCATGGTGAACAGGTGAGTTTTTAGTGATGACTTGAAAATGTCCAGGGTGGCAGCATTGCAGATCTCAGCAGGAAGAGCGTTCAAGACGGTGGGGTACAGGTTGGAGGCAAGAGCGGGGAATAGAGAGCAGGCCCGTGTCCGAGGACTGCAGTGTAGGGATGGAGGAGGTCTGTCAAGTACTGGGGGGCGAGGGCATGGAGAGGACTTGTATGTGAGGAGGAGTGTTTTGTACTGGATCCAGGACTTGACCGGTGTGGGTGAAAACCCTGGCAGCAGAGTTCTGAACATACTGGAGCCTCTCCAGGGGTTTGCTGGGAACCTCGTACAGGACTCCATTTCAGTAGTCCAGGTGGGAGGTAATGAAGTATTAGGGTTTCTGCCAAAGAGTCAGAGTGAGGATGTTATGTATTGTTTTAACCCTTTTTCTAAAACGTAATTCCTCTTAGTGCTTATGTATGCACTATATACACCAAAGCAAATTCCTTGTATGTGGTGTTTATGATTATGTTGGTTTTATGTGCTTCCCTGTCATCTAGGCAGGAATATGTCTTAATCCTTTTATCTTGTTTTGAGTGATTCTTCCTTTTTGGGTCATGTTTGAGAATGCTGTCTGTATAAAGACTTGGGCTGCCTACCTGACCACAACATGAAGCCACAGGGCGTCTCAGCCCATTTACATCCTCAGTTACTAACTGCAGATTCTGTGAGAGGTTCCCATACCATGGTCGTTGCTTCACTGGCATTAGGAAAAACACCATCATCATGGGCACAACTTGTCCCTGTGGGTCATTTGTAACGTTGCACATCATCCATTCACATCTCCACTGTCAGCAGAAACCCTAAATACCAGCCTGCATTTAAAAAAGGTGTTTGTAAAGAGTTTTGAAAGATGAGCTGGTCTGTGTGCATGGGCAACACATCTTGTATCAGAGTGCTGAGAGCTGATGTAAAACTCAACCTGAAGTCTGTAATAATAACATTGTCATGCTTTATAAAGCCCAGGATATTTACTCAGGGTCACTCCAGTAGGACATGTCGGTCTTAAATGCTCTGTGTCTTCCTCTTTTCTTTGATAAAGCGGGAGCTCTGAGCAAAGGGTTTTATGGCACCTTGAGAGGTGTTGCAGGAAATGGCAGTTCACCACACTCCTGTTCTTTTCTCTTCTTCTGAAGTGATATGTCATCTGGATTTGTCGTTTTTGGAGCTCGGGTTTTAGATTGGCGACAGGATCGTGTTACAGAAAGAACTACAGCACAGCGTCGTCTACATGTATATAAGACCTGAGGGATTGTAATGGAAACTGACCACAGAACTGCCATCGTTCAGCCTCAGTCATCCTGCTCATTCACTCATCTCATTATCAGACTCTCTTTGTAAATGTCTAAGGTTATCTTATAGTAAATGTATCCCCAATGTTAACTGATTAAGTGGAAATATTTAAGACCTATGGCCTTTACAATATTCTTAAGTACATTTACTTTACAGTCTTCCTATGCCACTGAAGCATCGCCTCAAATTCAATATCTTTAATGGGGCAATTAACTACGTGAATTAGGGGAAGAGAGGGAGCAGAAACAGAAGAACAGAAACGACTTACCCAGATGTTAAGCCAGTATCACTGCCACATGAGAGGCAGTGACCCTAAACGCCTCGCTCATGCTGCTCCCCGACTCACTGGAATCACAAGGTTCTGAGTTTTCTGCAAATATCTACACAAAAAAAATCTACACATTCATCAATGCAAGAACTTTGAATTAATGGACCCAAAGAATGAACAAGTGGTTAGTGAAACAACAATTCAAAGACAATGGATTTGTTTACGCGAACATCTCTCATGGACTAAGATCACACGTGGTGACAAACTTCTACCTTAAAGGGGCCCAACACGTCTTTTGACAATTTGTTGAAGATGTTTCCCAAATATAAAGCATATACAAGGCCTATTGTGTCTTTTTGATGGACAATTTAGAGATTTATTTTTTTTAAAGCTGCTTTTGTATTGTTCTTTCCTTCTCAGATGAGTTGAAGAAGCAGCTGGAGATGCAGAGGAGACAGAGGGCAGCTCATGGTAAGATCAAAATGGCAAATGTTATTCCCACAGCAAAATGTAACCATGTGTCTATAGAAAAACAGAAGAATATCCATATCTACCCACACCAACAACTAAACATTGCATGGGCACTTGAAGCAATGACATGCACCGTATGGAAAATCTCCACATATCGCACTCCTGCCATTTGTAGAAAATTACGAGAACTGAGAATCCAGGTTCAGTTTGCTCTTCAGGCACCAACTCAAAATTTGAACAAAGCTGCCACAACTGAATACTTTGTTTATTATTATTTTGATATCTAGCTCTTTTATAGAGTATGCTGCTGGTAAACATTGTGACACATTGTGGGCTCTTTTATTTTACGGGCAGCGGTGCCCACTTCAAAGCTTTAGCAGTAGTCCTAACTGAGAGCTTAGCGACCAAAGACTGGGCGTCACAACTCTAAGACTTTTTCATTTACTCTTCTCTGACTGTTTTGATCAGTGGCATACATGCTTTGAAGAGGAAATCTGGTTGTAAAGGACACAAACATTTCCCTCCGGTTACGGCTCCAAAGGCTTTACTTGTTATTTTCAGTCCTGCTGCCTGGCTTCCATTATCCACGGCCAAACATAAAACATTGTATTTTTGAAGGAAATAACCTCGCATGTACACAACACATGTTTTCTAGCTTCTGGACATCATGACTGTAGTGTATATGTGATTTTATCTACTGTAGTGTATCTCAAACGGGGGTAGGAGTACCCCTAGGGGTCCTATGGAATACTACATGGGGTACGTAAGATTTAAATAAAATAAGTTAATTTGAAAAAGATTGTTTTTATACACGAAAAGAAGATGAGGGCAACATGTGAATTTCTTTTTTATATCTTGAAAAACATGTTTTTTGGGGACTTTAATCTCAGAATTAAAAAAAAATTGTCACTTGTGGCCCTAATCCTCTTCCGTAGTTATACAAGTTGCTCATAAATCATTGGCGATGCACTCAGCCAGCTGCTGAAATATTTCTCAAATCCCCTAACATATTGGATTTTCTAAGGAGCAAGTTTCGATTTTGAATGATTAAATAAAAGCGATTTTTGGTTGAAACGTAACTGCAATAAAACGGAAATCTTGGAGAAAAAATGGGGGTAAATAGCTCTTGTTCCTATCTTGATAGCAGCTTATGAAAAAGATGTTCAATGCAACTACAACGCTGTTTGTGTTAATGTACAAATGCCAAAATTGTTTTGTTAGTAACAAGGTTAACCTTTACTAAATCAGACACTGATGGCATCGAGCTGTATACTGACCTTTATTTGTGTCCCTGCATTTCATTTGCAACATTGCATTTCTTTCACAATTTTTTATTGCACTATTTTACTTTTTTTATTTTTATGTCTTATGTATATTGTATGTTGCTGTTGGTGTGGCCCAGGATTTAAGATTTTCATTGCCAACCGCTATGCAGTAGCTGTTGTGCATGTGACATTCATTCAGTGCTGGTATGGGGTTACTTGTCTGACGAAATATTTCAAAGGTAGTACAATATTGATGAAAGTTTAAAAAACACTTTTCTACAGTAAGTAAACATTTGTCTTGTCATGTCTTGAACACAATTGTCCTGTCCTGTACTTGTCCAATCCTACCCCAGCTGTAATGCAGAATCACCCAGAGGTCGAGGAGGAGTACGACCCCGTGGAGGAAAGCCTGTGCAAACACATAGAGCAGGAAAAAAAGTTGTGAGTGCTTTGATCGATTAGTCACAGCAGATGCTGTTGCAACACGGACAAAAGATTCATTTGCTGCTGCTAATATCCCCTGTCAGTTACAAGAGCACCATCGGCCGTCTCAAAGCTCTGAGGACGGAGATCGAGCACCTGCAGCTGCTGTTGGAGAGGGCAAAGGTCAAGCTCCAGAAAGACTTCCATCAGTGGTGGAGCAGGGAGGCTTCCAGCGTGCAGGTGATGGACCTCACTTTATCTTTACCTGTCTATGTGACAACAGCCCATAAAGCTTCTGTTAGAATGAAATCATGGCAAGGGTAGTGTCCCAAAAGCCAACCATGTCTCTGAAATTAATCGGGAACTCGGCGTCTGTGCATTCATTGCCTGTATATTTATGGATGTTTTCTTGTGTGTGTTTTCTGATTATTAGCCTCTATGGACAGGTTAGTGTGTGTAAGTTGAAATGCATGTGTCTCTGACTTCTGGGGCTTTTATGGCACCAGTGTGACCCTATGAGCCTCTGTTCAGCATCATGCTGAATGGGCCCTGGTGGGAAAATATGGAGGAGGAAACTCAGTTTTACAGAACTCCATGTGGCCCGGACTAGAGCCAGGAGAACAGCAACAGCATCAATACAGTGTGGGAAGATAGGGTCTTAACCAGGACAACATGGTCATGAGGGTTCTCAACAACACAAGGGGGGATAAGAAGTGAGTCAATGTTTATTTTTAGTCAATAAAATGAACCTTCTCTTTGTGCCTGATTACTTAAAGGGATGTTTTGAAGTGGGGTTGAATGAAGTATGTTATAGTCAGTGTTTTAGCTACAGTAGATGGCAGATGGAACGCTCCCATTTAGGAGAGGCAGACTGTAGTGAATCCACTTAGACTAAGCGATGTACTGCTATTCTTAAAGAAAGGCCCACATAATAATATTTATGATATATTTAGAATATTTTTGACCCCTAAATGGACTCTGGAGGCATTGATGAAAGCTTCCGTTCATCCTAAATGTCCCAGGGCAAGATAATATTGAAATAAATACATATATATATTATAAATATAGCAAACATATTGATTCTCTTAAGTAGGCTTTCCTTTCAGGGGGTTAAAATACAGGTCGCTGCAACCCCCTGTCCACTGAAGCACATTGCTGGTTTTAAGGGAGCTTGCCTGTAATTGAAGTATGGCTAAGTACCTCATACAACCTCATTCGAAAACATTCAAATTATCCCTTTAAAAAAACATGTGTTCAGTAAACATAAAATTTGAATTGAGATTTGCCAAAATCACACTCTTTGCCTGGCCTTGATGGCTGGTTTTCACATTTTGGAAACCACAGAAGAAGATGCAAAGCAGCAACATCTGACCAGCAGACACTGCTGTCTTTTAAACTTTGGTTTCGGTCCCATGAAGACGGAATAAATGTTTCACTCGCATCCGAGCAAGGTTTGGGAATTTATCACTGGAAAGGAAAGGAAGTCTGACAGACAGACCTTAGATGTGCAGTTTTTAGTCTTCCAAACAGGAAGCTGGCCGTTTTCCGTGCCAGTACTCTTGTATCTGACAGCTTTGTTCAACCATTTATTGTTCTGTTTTCTGGAAAGCGATACACATGTTATTGATCAGACTGTGAGTAAGATATATGATGGAGCTAAAGAAGAGAACATACCTCCCGAGGTCTTCAGCTAGCTGTCAGTAACATATGGCCGCATTGTGTTTGACTGTCAGCGGTATGGAATGGTGTTTGCTGAGAAGTCTTCCAGAGTTTCTCAATGATTGTTCCTAGGAGTCGGAGGCCACAGCCAGAAGTCACACAGGGTCGCCAAGTGGAACCTCGCAGCCGTCTTCACCCAGCACTCCAGGATTCCGGTGAGATATTAGGATGATTAGTCTGTTCCTCCAGATTTTAAAAGAGTTAGAAGCAGTGCTCAGGACATAAAGCATTCATTTCAAACCCTCTACTGAGTCCATTCAATACACACAGACACCAGCCAGGCTTCAGAGAAAAACATCTTCCGCTTGCTGAGTCATTTCCGCCTCAACTCACTCATGTTATTTTTACCCTTTCACCATCTGGGCTCGAGCAGCACTTGATTAATAGCCAACAACCTGCAGCTCCTCACTGCTCAATTCCATGGAACAAATATTGAACAAATGTTGAAAGGTAATGTCATTGTGATTTTCCGCTCTATCAACCATGATGGGGATACGAGCAGGGGAGGGGGGTGGGTCATACTATTATTCAACAGAGGTTGTCCTGAGTTTCCCTTTCACATGTAAGAAGCTTTCTCACCTACTGGTATTACTCTGTCTGGCTTAGGCGAGGGGACATGAAGTGGATGACACAGCAGACATGAAGCCAGACCATGATTTGTTCACTAGGCTCCATTTGGAAAAATATACTAATTGCATTTACATTGTTAAAACATAATTTACATCATCATTAAAGATATATATAGAAAGGATCATGGTGTTACTTTTCAAGAGGATCTCCACCAAACAGAGATTTTGAAGTCTGTAGAAAACCGTTCATGGGCCGTGATTTCTTTCCAGCACAATAAGACTTTATTAAGATATTTTCTCACATTTTGCCTTGACCAAATATTGTGCTTACTGCGATTTAGATCTTGCTCTTCTGGATATTGCGATTTCAATAGATTTTTGTTAAATTGTGTAGCCCTATCCGTATCAACCGAGTCTTTTGCATGTCCTAGAATTCTCGGTGAGGTCATTTAATTTCCTAAAAAAATTACCCTTAGAAGGTATTAAAATACATGGCTTGTTCACACAGGATTCTCATATATCCCTTTTGGGGGTTTAATCTTTGAGACCTTTAGCAAACACTGGCATTACTGTAGCTAGCTCATTGACTCATCATTTGGAAATTCTGATTGCTCAAACTTTGATGAATTAAAATAATAACAAAAATCTGTCCATTTTCTTCCATTTTTTCTTCACTGGGTTCATCTTACATTATAATAATTCATTATTTCATTTAATTCACAATCATCCAACATTATTTTGCCCTATTTATTGACTTATTTTTACAAAATTCGATAATTGTATCTGGTTTTGCATCACACTTTCATACTGAAACAGGAGTTAAAACTGCAAACCATAAAAAAAGGGATAAAATGACTGAAATGTAGCTTATTAGAGCTGCAAAAATGTTGTAAATACAGTGCAGACTAATCAACTACATTGTGTAGTTGCTCCCTCTAGTGGATAAGAAAATAATACTGAGAGAAAGAGAGGATGAGTGTCCCTACTGTAGACCAACGCTCTGAGATAATCTGTGGAATAATGGTGCCACAATATTTTTGAAACTGTCTCCCACAGTGCACCTGTTCTGAGCAGCACAGTCAGGGACTCTCCATCAGAACCACACCCAGTCCACTGCTCCACCTCTGTTCAAGATCTCAGGTCAACAGAGGGTCACTTAAACCTTTTTCCCGTGATGGATGTCAACTTTATCCTTGTCACCATAACATTCTACCTGTTCTTTTGCAGAAGCTACATCCCCGAGATGGCTGTCGCAGCAGGGCATGATGAGACCCTGGGTAGGACGGTGACTGACTTCCCTCCTTCATCTGAGTGGAGGTACATGGAAGGCTGGTGTAGCATGATTGAAATTGATGGATAGATTTGATTTGTAGTCCCTACATTAAGCAAGTTGAAGCTCTCTATGGCTTTCACTGTCTGTCGTTTGACTCATTATTCACAGTAAGGACAATCTCTGATTAAGTTTGCAGTTTGAAGCCTCTTAGCTTCCATCGTAAGATTAATTTAAATTTGATAACATTATCCTTTGTTTACATAAAAAGAAAAGCACTTTTGCACAGGAACATAACTTAAATTCAGGGCATTCTTTCTCAAGGAATTGTATTTAGGAGATTAACAGACATTTGGTGCTTCATTTAAAAACTGGGGCTTCATTACAGCCCTGCTCTCATTGTACGACAAGGCCTCTTAAGCCGGGCAGACTGAAGAAATAATTGAATCAATAGGTGAACAGTGTATGTGTAGTTTTCAAGTGTGTGCACAAATGCTATAAACACAGTAACATACTCCACATGTTTGCAGTAACCCTTAAGTCTATACATACAGTCTGGACCTGCATGTTTTATAGCTGTGCAGTGCTTTCCCTCCACTTCTGAACGTGCCCATAACTTCTTTTTTTTTTGTGAAGTAATGTCTACAAACTATATTAACAAATCAAGCAAATGCTGGAGCTACTGTTTTACAACCACTAAAAACAGTCCATGATTAACATGTATGCTTTTTACAAAAAACACTTGTAGTACAGACATGCTATTGTTTTATTCAGAGGCTCCGTGATATGAGAATCTGTTACCTGTTTAGGTTTTGAGCCTGTTTCCTTAAAGCTTTTGGAACAAGAGCAGGGACATTACCCACCTTTCGAAAGGAATAACACAAATGTGAGCTTCAGAGTTTGCTGTATTTTGGTAAAATAACAGTAACAAAATCCACGGGAACAGCCTTCTACTGTTGAACACTTTGTAATTTGACCTTTATTGCAGTATTCATTCTTTTGACTTGATCTTCGGTGAATCTCTCGCATAAAATAATATTTTACAGTTTACATTTATTTCTTGCCTGTACCTCTCTTTTCCACGGAAAATAAGTTACATTCTATTTTGGTGCCGGTGCTTTTGTGAACAACTTTATTCTCCTTACCGTACTCATCATGAACAGTTATTGCTCAGGTTAATCTCGCCCCAGGCTCTGAGTTAATTGGTTTTTGCCCAGTAGGCTTTTTTGGTTCAAAATGTGGACCAGTTTTCGGGGCCTAGAGCCAGGGCCTAGAGCTGGGTCAAAGAGCTGGAGCCTAGAGCCGGGTCCTAGAGCCAGGGCCTAGAGCTGGGTCAAAGAGCTGGAGCCTAGAGCCGGGTCCTATAGCCAGGGCCTAGAGCCGGGTCAAAGAGCTGGAGCCTAGAGCCGGGTCCTAGAGTCCTGGGTCCTGAATGCTGATGTTGTCTCACTGCATTACACACATGTATAGGTCTCTCTCCACCACCAAGCTCTCATCCTCCTCTATTCCTCTGACCGGAGACCAAAAGGCGGATGCTGACATCCTGGCATTTGTCAGAGCCAGGCACAACCTCCTCAGCAGGACAGGTAGCACACACACTCACACACACACACACACACACACACACACACACACACACACACACACACACACACACACACACACACACACACACACACACACACACACACACACACACACACACACACACACACACACACAAATCATGTTAAAGCATTACACTGTCCTCTGGTGGTGTGATGCTTTACTACACTTCCAACAAAAAGTCTTCTTTCGAGATTTGAGTTTCTAAGCTACCAATCATTAGCTGGTAATTAATCAAATTCCTTTTGGAGTTCCCTGGTGGCAGGGTTCACTGCTCTTGCTTTGCAACTACTCCTCTTTTGCTGTTCATTGGTTCTTCTCCCTGTTTCCCTGTCCTTTGACCCTTGAGCAGCTGCTTACTTTGGCAGACAGGAAGGTGGACATGTCAGTTTTGCGGTTTACCATCACATACACAGTAAGGCTGAGGTCTTATGGATCAGAGACACCAGGCAGACAAGCAGTCAGGCTTTTTGTCTCTCTGTCTTTCTTTTACCCCCCACTTCAGAAGAGGAAGACTCATTTCATGCCTCTTTACCCAGACACTACAAAGCTGGATAGCGACTGTGTTTTGAAAGCAACGCCCCTCTCCGTGGTTGTTTGGTAACCCCTGTATGGGGCGATCCCTCCTATCAAAACAGCCTTTAAGTCACTAAAGAATGCTGGGAAATGGTAACCTCTTTCTTTCTTGGCTGTTATTCCGATTTGAGTCATAGTTGGGCGCTTTCAGGGGTACTTAATTTGAAAATGAGGATGTTCAAGGAAATATTTGTATTTCTTATTTCTCAATTACCTTTCCATGGATGTCTGATCTGCTATTTTATGTATTTCAGGACCACCTCAGTAATACATTAATGCTCTGATGAACACCTGAAGTTCTGTCATCTAAATACTTCTACAACCTCCATCTGCATTTAAACAAGTATTGGACTTTATTGAGTAAAGATGGACGGACATTGAAGATCCTGAAAACACTGGGTTTCTCCTCTGCCTAACACCAGCCACACATCCTGTCTGATATTTACATGCAGACACACCATGGTTGGCCTCCTGGAGTATTTGCCAGCCGTATAATGAGCAGCAGTATAAATCACAGCCTGTGATCTAAACAAATGTTGTTTCAAGATATGAGAGGAAGGAAACCAGGTGGCTCCAATATGTGTGTAAAGAAGAATGAATCATGATGTGTCAAATGGCCACAGGACGTTTAACATGCATTTCATATTTATGTCATTTTGTGTAAAAGGTTGTAAATAGATATGTCATATATGTACAGTATTTTGTGTATAAGAAAATTGAACACTATCAAATACAGAATAAACTATGTGATGATGAAATGCAGTATTATTACACATTACATTTGTACTCAACAGTTACTAGTCAATGTGTACTAAACACTGACACACTGACTCATAAAGGATGAGTTGTTCGGGACCTGGTAACAGCTGATCTGCCTGTTCTTTTTGCTGTGGCAACTTACAGTTTCGTGAGCTTCCTGATCTAAGAAATAGCTAGTGCCATATTTTCTTTCTATCACCACTGATGGTAAATCTCTTTCTTGTTGATCTTCCGTTACAGTTACTCTCTTGCAAATTTCAGTTGTAGAAGGGCTGCTCTTCCTGTGTAATTCAACTGGAAAATGTCCCAGGTAAATGAATTTCCTTAAGCACTTCCTCATAACCTTCAGCCATCAAGGGTATAAGGAAAACGAACCGGTTGGTTGCGTCATTGATTACAATCCTATGTGAATTAGTAGTAGAAATCTATTCCAAATGGCACATACTGCACAAGTAACTTATTCTGCCTTCAAATACAAACCTTTATTATCAAGCATTCTTCAGTATAGAAGCAAATAATATGTAGCGGTTTTACTAATGGCTCATAAAGCCTTACAGTATCTGTGATTAATGCTATTTAGGAACACAGGGAGGTGGAGCATGCACTGAGCAGAAGGCAGGTAAACACACTGAGGGCCTGCAGTGTGTGCAAGGCTTCCTTTAGATGCTTTATTTGAAATTCAAATAGGGTCACTAACTTTTCTTTGCATGGACTAGTGATTATTTCGTATTGAGCTGAATGAGCATCTAAGGGTTCTTACATTAAGATAGATCAACTATTAGCAATTTTACAAGCATTTTTAGCATTTGCGAGTGTTATATCATGACATTCACTTTATCTGTCAAACATCAGCCAGTTTTAAAATCACCACATTCTGTCCAGTCAGAGCTCTTGCTACTCACTTACCACACCAGCAGAAAGCCTGTGAACATCGGAACAAAAGCTGTTTGCATGGCTTTGCGTTGATTTGTTTGACAGATGACACGCAGCTGCAAAATTTGCATCTAGTTGCCTTGGAGAAATAGCCCTCTTCAGTCAAGTCATGATATCTGTTATTCTCTCAGACACATCACTGACTTTTTTTACCCTAATTGATTTCCTTTAATTATAAGAAACAATTGGCAAGGCAAGTTTATGCCTTTGTTTTTGAATGACCTCTGAAGTGGGCACTAAAGTCAATTGAGTGGCATTTTTTATGCTGGCATGTGACATGCCTTTTGTTATAATTTTGTAACACAATATTTTGGTTTCTCTGATGGAGTATAATATTGCCAGTAACCCAAAACACAAGAAAACTAATATATTACAGGAAGCACAAGTGTATTTCAATTCTATATAAACGTTCTTTGTGTGTTTTCATTGAAGGTCTATGTACTTCCTGCTATAACCCACATTATTACTTTAACAGTTTTTAGGCTTGTTTTTACGTGATATGTTACCTTACATAAAACATGCTCAGTTTACTCACCAATGACAACCTCCAGATGGTGAGTTTAATCATGTCTGCAGCATTGGCAATACAAATAAGGCTGCAATATGTAATGTGATTTATAGCTGTCGTAGAAATCCAACTCTTAACTATATGCTTGCTTCATCCGTACTCCACCCCAAATGGGACTTTGGGACAACTGACCGAACAGAGCATAACTGAATGTTTCTATGATAATTCTAGCTGTAGTTATTGGCATCTACTCTAAAGTCATAAAATGTTTTTCTTACGTCCTCTGAGGCATTTTAAACATGCCAGATTACTAAACACTGCAGCAATAAAACCCCATTAAGTTCTCTCATGACACAGCTTTGAACTCTTTGGTTCATGGCACTCAGTCAAGTAGGACTTTCTACACCTCTCCAAAATTCAACAGAAATAAAGTAAATTCAGTTGTTGTTTGAAATGTTCCCGATAAAAGTATTCCCCACCATGCAGAATGTTATAGAAAGGCTCCGCTATCATTGGGTGCTCAGACAACCACCAGCAGTGTGGTAAAACATTAACTTTTGTTCTGCTGACAAGACGCTGCCAACGCTTCCTTATTAGTGGAAACAGTTGAAAGTGTATGTGTGTGTGTCCAGATGTCACACTAATGGAGAAGAGGAGTTTAATCGTTACCCAAGCAACCCATAAATCAAAGCCCAGCATCCCTGACCAATCACAGAAGGAGCATCGAGTCGAGATGTTCTACCTTTGGATGATTATCCAGTTAGAGCTGTCACCCCATGACATCAAATATCCGCCATTTCTAGCTTTGTCTCGCTTTCTACAATTCCGTCTTTTGGAGAAGAAGGCCCATATTTGCAGCAATGGAGGTCATCTTTTGGGAACTACTCATGAGATCTGCATATTTCATTAAGACTTTGATTGTCAAACCTTTCTGAAGCGATTAACCTCTAAGTTTGAGCATCAGTGTTTGGGTCCATTCTGGTTGATGGCGAGGTTCCAGTTGGTGCGGTTCAAAGTCAGCTGGACAGCAGTTTTTACTGTGGCCCACTTCACGTACCTGCTGGTGGGGGCCACCATCTTCCAGATACTGGAGCGGGAGGCTGAGAGCAACAACCGGAACCATTTCCAACTGGAGAAGTTACATTTCTTGGCAAACTACACCTGCCTGGATGGACCAGCCTTGGAGAAGTTTGTTCAGGTTTTGTAACAATTCTGACATTTATAAAAACATTGACAGCGTTAGGGTTTCTTAAATGTAACAGGAACATTTTCAAATATAATTACATAAGGCAAATATAGATTTTGCCATATAAGACCAAATTTTGTTTTTGTTTTTTTTTTATAAAAGATTGTGACATACATGGTTTGTCTTTATCAATGAAGAGTACATTTTACAATATAATCAAATACTTTGTACCAGATATTTTAAGAGACCAATTGTATTATTAGGTTGTGTGCACAGTAATAAATGGTGTTACAGTAACCTGTCCTAAAAAACAATAAGTAGGTCATGATCCAAGATATCACTCCTTTTTTATTACTACTATATAACTACTTTTTTGTGTGTTTTTGCAGGTGATTTTGGATGCCTGGGAGAAGGGAGTGAACCCCTCAGGCAACTCAACAAACCCCAGCAACTGGGATTTCAGTAGCTCCTTCTTTTTTGCAGGCACAGTAGTCACAACTATAGGTGAACATCTTTAAGTATTCACTATTTTAACTGGTTGATTTAAAAAAGAGCATATAATGACAAATCTTTGCCTTGTCCACAGGCTATGGGAACCTCTCCCCCAGCACTGTATCTGGTCAGGTGTTTTGTGTGTTTTATGCATTGTGTGGAATCCCACTGAACCTGGCCTTCCTCAAACAGCTGGGGAAGTGTCTCACTATCCATCTGGGTCGACTCGAGAAGGGAATGGTCTCAGTTGTTCCACACAAGGTACTGACGCGTTAGCCAATACCCATTAGATCATCAAAATGAACAGAGGTCATTGTCCATATATTGATCGATTTGTCGATGACAGAAAGATTGACGAAAAGTCGGTAACAATTAAGTGAGTGGCTTAAACCGCCCAGGTCACTACATGAATACAAGTTCCGTCCCACATGAGAGTAGATGTGTTATATCATGATATGTTTCCATTAACCGTGTACAATATATGTCTATATAAGTTGATATACACTACCATATATTGTACACTGTTAATATATTGAACAATATATTGTCAGGGAAAAATCTAATGTGGTTGCTCACAGATCCATGATACTTTTCTTTTCACCTAACAGGGTTTATCACAGCAGTATGAAAGCAAAAGGTGACTTTGTAATGCCCAAACTATGCCTATGGATTTCCCTTGTTTTTTCCTATAGCAAACAGTTGAGGCTCTGGCAGTGAGCTTGTTCTTCATCACTGGCAGTCTGCTGTTTTTAGTCATCCCTCCTCTGCTGTTCAGTTACGTGGAAGGCTGGTCGTTTGGCGAGGGCTTCTATTTCACCTTCATTACCCTCAGCACCATTGGTTTTGGAGATTATGTGGTGGGTGAGTAGAGAGAAGGCAAACAAGCACTAATGTGGTGGAAAGTCCACAGCGGTCACCTCTGTTGGATAAGAGTGCCTTTTAATTCTTTGAGGCAAATACTGTGACATTTCAATGAATAAACCATACTACCTAATGGTTCTTACTGTGATGTTCAAGCATGTTCTGACACTGTCATTTCCATTGTATGTAGGAACTGACCCAGGCAAAGAGTACATCTCTCTATACCGTAGCCTTGCCGGCATATGGATCATCTTTGCCTTGGCTTGGCTCGCCCTTATCCTCAACATGGGAGCCAGAACAATGGAGCATGCAATTGGCCTTACTCATCCAGGCTTTAAGAAACAAAAGGAGGAAGAGGACGTGTCCTCAAGTACGATAGAAGACACGTCAAAGATATGACATGTCTACATGTAATATACACTAGGTAGAACATATTTTGTGTGACTGTTTTCTTTACATATTGTGGGACATTAAAAACTGTTTTTGTAAGATATTTGCCCTCGCATATGTACTCCTTCTTTAAATGCTTTACTTTCCTTGTCCTGAGGTTGGTTTAATATATTATAATGCCTAAACAACTGCTGAAGGCCTGAACTAATCTAAGTTAGAATTACACTACAGAATTCAGGACACATTTCTAAACATTTACTTACTATGTAAAAAGAATAAATGTTGAAAGCAACAAATATTTGTGCTCTTAGTTTTCAATAGACAACCATGATTTAACCTTCTTCCTGATTGTTAGTTTTGTATCATTTAAATACATGAATTAAATTAAATATTGGATTTTTTTTTCATTTCGTAATTTGATGAACAGGAGGCTAAGGTAAAAGACTCAATATGAAAAGTGTTTTGCCTCATGTTTGGAATCCTGTAATGTTTTCCTCAAAACGTGATGAAATGTTTATCTATTTTTCTAGCAGTCTTGTTTGAGTTCTTCTGTTTTTTATCCAACTGCATTATTAGACTGTATTAATGTCACATGGTGCACATTTCTAAATGTAAGGCACTTGTGTAACATCCTTTAAGTCCACATGTGCGATTATGTACTGATGGTCATCTCTAGTGCATTGAGCATGGAGGGCTATCTTAAACAAACACATCTAGATGATGGTATGAGGTGACCCGAGTGGTCCCAGAAAGGCAGCCCGATGACAGGAAGAGGGCTTTTACTTCTCACACTTTTAAAAATATTTTACCCAAAATGGCTGTTAGCAGAGTAAAAACTGCGACTTTTTGCTTAAACCAGTAAGAGAACTGATATATTGGTCAATATAATGTAAACATAAATGGTCATGGAGATTGTGCCCATCCCCTAGAAACTATTTTGAAATGCCCCTTGCCGTTGCGTCACAATCTCAACCAAACAATGGCTTATTTTGGCCAGAAACGCCAACATTTGACCTTACCCTTAGTCAAAAGCGCAATGTGTGCTGGTTTCTCACCCTGTAGATTTGCATGGCAGGCCATTGGAGTGACTGAAACAGCAGCTGAAGGTTAATTTGCCTGCAATGTAAGAAAAGAGAGAAAAAAAAGCAGGTTAACACTCACTCCTTCAAGACAGCGAGCTTGCCTGGATTTAAGTGTTCTAGCAGGGAGCCAAGATGGGAATAAAGGAAATGCTGAACTGGGCGAGGGTGCCCTCCATCCTCCTGCTCGGGCTGGTTTATGTGGCCTATGTGCTGATCGGCGGTGTTGTTTTCTGGAAAATGGAGGGAGATCTTGGCAAGAAAGACATCAGTCAGCTACTCTTGAACAAAAAGACGCTGCTTCTGAGGTACACCTGTCTGAACCAAGAAGGTCTGGAGGAAGTAGCTGAGGTGAGGTGCAGGAAATCGACAGAGGCAATACAGTTATGGGTTTTGGCACATTACACTCAGGCACTCATTTTTGCCCCGGATATTTTTAAATGCAAATGTGAGGGGAATATTTCACAGCTAATTTATACTTGTAACCCAACAGTATCTGTATCTTTTGTATATGTTTTCAAAGGAGACCACTGGATTTACATAGTGACCACAAATCAATCAATCGTGCATCTAACAAATTAACAGTTCCACCCTTCAACTTCACAAAGGATATTGTTATAGTTGTTTTCCATGATTCTTTATACATAGCATACAGTTGATACATCTTGTTGTCTATCCTCATGTTTCAGTTTTCACCTTGACTCCTGTGTAGTAGCCAAATAAACTACTTTTACTGATAACTGGGGGGATAATTTAACAGTACCTGGACCATTTGCCATACAGGGCTTAAAACAGAAACAACTGCCACCATAAACAGTGGCAATCAAGAGCTATTCGCAAACACTCGTAGGTTCTTCTATGCAAATACCAGCTAAACCAGCCTTTCAGCACTCAACTTTCAACGCAAAAAGTTATGGAATCTTGCAATCTTTTCCTTGGAGAGTAATTTTGGACATAACAAATTCTAGAGAAAGGCATGTCCTATTGTGTACTATTTTCCAGAGAAATAAGAGGAACAACTGAGACTGAAAATGCTGCGAAGTCACGTGAGACAAGGGCCATTTCTCTGAAATTTGCATTTTGTTTTTGTAGCATGCAACAGAGGTGATTTGTGTGCATCACCAGTTCAGTAGACTACCC
Organism: Eleginops maclovinus; assembly: GCF_036324505.1. Lineage (NCBI taxonomy): Eukaryota > Metazoa > Chordata > Actinopteri > Perciformes > Eleginopidae > Eleginops > Eleginops maclovinus. Next base: position 8,110,117 of record NC_086367.1, read on the forward strand.
ATAAAAGCATTAAGGTGCAATACATTCAACTTAGTCAGTTTCTTCTGAAGTTAACTGTCACTTACATATTTGCGATTAGGATGTAACAAAGTAAAAAGTAAATGTATTACGTTAAACAGAAACTCCACGCTAATACCATCATCAGCCTGCTCTTGTTCATGCCTGCACTTCATAGGCTTGAGCGAGCATCCGAGGCATTGGCCAAAACAGTAGCTACGTACTATGATATTAAGCTTTAATTAAAATAATGATACTATTTGTAATTACTATATCTAATGTTATGTAATGGTATGTGGACCATTGGCCCCATGATATTAGCTATAGCTTGCTGTTTGTCAATTTATTTCTTAACTAACGTAACAAAGCAACTGACAGCAGTTCCATGCAATGTGGCTAAGTAACAGCTAGCTGGCTAAACATAGTTAGGTTACTTTTGGTTAAATCACGCTTTTTCATACCACTTATGTTGCTATAATGCATCATGTGAACCAGCAGATTTTTTTTGCCAAGCCTCTAAACTGAACTCAAATCTTTCTAGCAATAACGTCAGTGAGAAGGCATGCTAAGGTTAGCAAGCTAGCAACTTAACTACACTGCACGGACTTGACCTTGTTTGTTTCGAGACTGTAGCTGGTAATTTGCAAACAGTAAGCTACTCATTGCCACCCATTATTTAACATTTAGAATAATACTTAGATTACAAAGCCTAAGGTCTTACAATGTATTTATTTTTGAGCAATTTCCCATACCGGTGTAGAACTCAAGACTTTTATCATAATATATGCTCTGCCTGACACAAGGCTTGGAAAGGTTTTCATTATGTTATGCTGACAACTGTGATGCTTCATAGAGAACCTTAGGAATGTGTAGTAATATGTTCAGGGCGTGACATTATTGTGAATCATAAGGGCTGCAATTGTTTTAGTTAAGTTTGACATTTTCCCTGGTTTGTCATTTTCTTATTAATTTCAGGTTGTTCAAGCAGCGTCCAAGGTGGGACTTAGTTTGAAAGGCAACTATACCTCGGATGGCTTCTGGAAGTTCACCAGCTCAGCTGTGTTTGCTGCCACTGTGGTCACAACTATAGGTTAGACAACACTGGAAGTCAATTTGAATCATACTCCATGACAAAACCATTAGCCAGAGTTTTAACCTTGTGTTGTGATATCTAACACAAGATATTTCATTGTTTAGATTTTCAATGTTTCAATGTGACTGGATTTATTATGATAATGAACCCTAAATGAGTTAAATAAGACACTAACAGCTTACAGTTTTGCAGGTTATGGGAACATGAGTCCAAGCTCAACTGCTGGCCAGATATTCTGTGTGTTCTTCGCACTATTTGGTATCCCACTCAACTTGGTGGTGCTCAACAGGGTGGGCAAGTACATCCTTGCTATAGAGAGGAACGTCTCTGACTTCCTTGAGGGGAAGACCAAGCGAAGGGTGAGGACATTATTTTTTGAATATCAGATCACTATGGAAATATTTGTTCTACACATTTTAGGTAGTAATTATTCTTCATACCTCAATTCTCCCTCCCGCATCTCTCTGCAGACGTGTACCCGCTTTTTTGTCCACCTGGTGTCTTACCTGTGTGGAGCAGTGCTCTTCTTTGTTGTGCCCATGGTTGTGTTCCAACTGCAGGAGGGCTGGACCTTCTCCCAGGCCATTTACTACTGCTTCATCACCCTCAGCACCATCGGCTTTGGAGACTTCGTGGCAGGTACAGAAAATGTACTGTATGAGTGAAGGAACAGCCCATTAATCAGCAGAAAATAGCAATGGTCCGATCTTTGGTGGCAACATTAACTTTCCTATTAGCTGCCTATTTTCTTGGGTTTTTATATATACAATATTGTTTTTATCATTATGCATCACTAGGGTTGTTTTTTTGTATCATTTGTAAGCTGCAATTTATAATGAATTTGCCTTCATAATGAGCGTGGTATTTATTTTGGTTTAAGTATTTGGGTATTTTTCAAATTTTGGAAGTTCAACCTCTTATAATAAGTCAGTAACAAACTGTGTATGCAAATTACAGACACTCTGACTATTTGGTTTATTTCCCAGACTTTTAAAAATATTGATATTATGATAAACAAACTGGCAAAAGTTACAATTCTAAAGATGAATAAATATTTGGCTGATGTTTAACCAGTATCATAAAATAATAGTAATGTACTATTTTATGGTAGTTTTTTAACAGAGGAACTTATTTTTAAAGGGATGCAGGAGAGTTAACTGAGTGTTTCCTTTACAGACAGTAATCCAGACAAAGTTTACCCAGATTGGTACAGCGTCCTCATGGCCTCCTGGATCTTCTTCGGTCTGGCCTGGCTCGCCCTCCTCATCAACCACTCCATCGACATCCTTGAGCGGCTCAACACGCACTTCAAAATGCGGTGGGGTGGTCAGAAGCCAGAGGAGGAGCCTGGCAGTGCAGAGGGAGAAAACCCAGACACACAGGTGGAGGAGGAAGAGGAGAACAAGAAGCCTCCAATAATTCAGTAAAAAAAAAGGTGACGATTTCAGAAAGCTTAACTTAGTTATAGTCTGTAAATCAGGACACGGAAAACAGACGTAAACTATTGGATAATGTTGAGCCATGGCAGGGTGTGTGTGTATGTGTTTGTACATGTGCATGTGTGTGTGTTATAAGACTGTAAATGTTGGGAGTGTGATACTGCTGCTAAATTATTGACTCATTTTTGTTGAGTGAGGGTTTTTTTCCCCACATTGTAAATATGTGACTCATTATTGAGTGCTTGTTAATGTACTTGATTTGAAAAAAACTCTGGGATAAGTGTAAGGATACTAGGTCAACACTTACTTTGCTCCATGTATATGTCTATGGGTTAGTGGTCAGGATAAACTGCAGTCAGTGTTATCTGTTGCTCTTGTGTGTTGCTAATGACCACAAACCAAGTCATTTGCAAACTTCGAGTAGCAATTTGCATTTGACTGTGTGAGGGATAGAATAGCCCATGCACCACCTATTGACTGTTGATGCCCAAAATAAAGACTTCTGTCAACTAATAATATCTTAATGTACCAAATCCAATTATACTAGTATATTGAAACCAGATTAGTGTTTTAAATGTGTACTTTAGGGAAGCCCATAAATGCTGAGATTATCTTTGCATCCACTAGGTGTCGTTGCAATACTAGTGGAGAAGTCAAGCCAGAGGAAAAGCAGCAAACACTCACTGTATGTCAATGTATACTGTAATAATATAGACTTACCATATAAATCACATCCTCACAGTCAATGTATTCATACTCTTCATATGTTTCTGTCTCAGTGTATCAGCTCTTAACAAAATATATCATGCAACTTCTGTTGAATTTAATGTATTTTCCTTATTGCATAATTAAATAAAAGTGTACAGTCGTGATTTAAATATTCAGTGTTTGTGTGTGTTTTTTCTTTCATGCATACTTCTCTTGACAGTGGCCCACACTGTGATAGCAGGACATAAGGGCGCAGACGAGGGTCAAATATCACAGAGCAAGTCAGTGAGTAGGAGTGAATGACAAAGACAGACGGCGAGCGGCGGGAAGAGAGAGTGGAAAATGCTGAGGAGATGGATAGTGAAACAAGGAAAATAAAGTAGGTGAGGAATGGGAGATATTTGAGGGGAAGAGCAAAAAAAGTCCAGACAGCAAAGGACAAGGAAGAATTTCTCCTTTCTCTTCTGCTATATAATATGGATAGTGGGAATTATAAAGTGAGAGTGACACCACGTTGTACAAAAAAAACGCCACATACCTGTTTGGCCACGGTTCAATGAGGACTCAGCATGTGTGAGAAGACTGGTGCCTCGTCCTATTTTTGTCCAACCGACCACTGGTGAAGTCTGCACACCGTCCACAATGAGACAACATAAACAATCCATAGACTGGATCGTCTATGTTGTCATTTTATTGTGTTGCTTATTCTGTACACACGGCATCTATTGCTCCTCTGTCTGTCCTGGCAGAGGGGTTCTTCCTCTGTTGCTCTCCACAAGGTTTCTTCCTTTTTTTCCCTCATTGATTTCGGGACCTTTTCCTTGTACACTGCAAGTGTCTCAGGACAGGGGGTTGTCTATACTTTAGAGATTGTAAAGCCCTCTGAGACAAATGTCTTATTTGGAATTGTGGGATATAAAGATAACATTTGATTGAGAAGGTTCTGAAAAAAACATGCGACTATTTGTAATATATCTATATTTGATTTACCAAAGGGACACTACCAGAAACATTGGTCTGCAAATGTTGCATTGGGATCAAAACTGGTACCAAATTGGAGCCGTAAAGATTATTTATGCTTATTATCAAATTCATGCTTTTGTTCTGGATGTGTACTACAACATGTGTTCCTGCTTTATTGTTAGAAAAAAAACATGATTGTTCTTTTCCTGTCTTCCCTAATAAACTGTATTCACCCTCTGCTGAAATGCTCCGTTTTGGGGCCTGTCTCTTTAAGGCATACTCCATAGCAAAAGTTAGTTTTTAATATTATGTGCTCTTTAAGAGATATGTATAGCATCTATGTTCCTATGGCTTAATAAAAGCCTCCCTCAGAATGCATGGTATAATCGTGTTTTACGTTTGATAGATTAAAAAATAAGCTTCAATGGTACAGCTGTTTAGGGAAATAACTGAGCCTTTTTATGTCTTGGACCAGTTTTTAGTGATTCAAATGTTCAGCAGTAACTGACCATAATAGGGAGGATTTGTTGGGAATAATAAAAAACCTTCTTTCCAACAGGCTGTTGCCCATGTTACAAAGGATAAAGGCATGACTCACTGAAAGATGATCTTATGCACCCTCCAGGTGAATTCAGTTACATTGTGAGGATTTTTCTCATGGAAGTTTATCAAACTAGGCTTCTCTGAAAGACAGCAACAACAGTATGTTGAAAAACAGAACAATTGACATTTAACATTCTCAAAATGAAGACTAGAGTGTCAAAAATATTAGAAATACCAGGGTGTGTCTGCTTGTGCATGTTTCACGTTACTGTGTGTATGCAAAACTGTGCAGCAGCTGCAACTGAAAGCGTTATATAGTCTCCACTGGAAACATTTAGGGTTCAACCATACCAACAATCAGTACAGCAAAAACAGCTTTCAATATCTAGATATGTGCAATGTTCAATGCAAAAGAATATCTTTTTCTTTTTTTTTAAAGCATGTGTTCCACAAACAAACAGGAAACAACATACTGTACATTGTCACATGCACAAGCGCAGAAACGTGAATGGAACAACATTACGGTTATACTTTCAGCTTAAGTTATTTGTTTCTACAGGAAGCATGCCAAACTGCTAAAACAGTGTGCACAAGTGATTGATGTTTTAATGTTCTACAAATATTACACTATGTGCTTTAGCATTAGTGACTTAAGCCAGCCTTTGCTTATAATTTACCGTCAGTCACTTTGTTTGAAATCCATTAGTCTTCTTGGAGTGCAAATAAGGAGGCATATTCACCACTGGTGACATTAAAGGCTTCATGTTACTATAAACTACAACCATTCGGGGTTAATGTCATATGATATAAAGCTAATCCATTTATTTGGTACCAATGTACTGAAATTTGAATAATCAAAACAGAATGACGTCCTCTGTGTTTTCCCTAAACACTTTTTCCTCATGACGTTTTTTTCCAACAAAAGATGTGAAGAAGAATAAGGACATAGAGTCATTGATGTCTTTTGCTAAGAGATTTTGACTACACTAGGCTACAGATATTTTTCAAGCAACTTCATTTACAACTGAAAATGAATAAAGTCAATGCTCTACAACTCTAGAAGGAAATCCAGCCCAAAACAGGAATGAACCCTTAGAAGAGTGTTTTAAGTTTATCATTAGGATACCATTGCTAGCAGAGGCCGATGTTGTGGTGGTGTATCTCTTTAAGGAATTGTAGCACATAGGTAAAGTCCAGTGTAGCCTATACTAAAGGTGCTTAAAAAAGGAAACAGTGAACCTTTACATTTCAAACATTCAACTAGCTGTTATCATGGCGCCGACTAAGATACTTAGAGGTTATTATTAACTGTTCGACTGCAGCCCTGGTGGGGCAAGTTGCAAGCAGGAAGTGGAATGTTTAAAATGCAGGGAAGCTAAAGCTACTTTAGCTTTGACGCATTTGACAACGTTAGAGCCCTGCAGTTCCTTTATCATGTTTAAGGGATTTTCTGCACATGACCACTTTATATAGATTCAATTTAATGCTATTTAGATGTGGGTGTATTAGCAGGTCAAGTTTAAAAAGTTCTGTATTTGAACTGCCGGCTTGGAGGGTGAGACAATTTGATTTAAACTCATACCGTTGCAGTTAACTGCAGTCAGGTTTGAAATATTCAGTTTGAACCAATTTAACTCCTAGTCAGCAGCACCGACTTTCATCATCACATTTCTGTGGTTATTAATCATTGACGAGGACAAAACATCTGCTCTGAGTGTGTGGGTAAAACAGAAACAGCTACACCGAGATAACCATGGAAAAAGTGCAAAGAGTACAGTTAAAGAATATGAATTCACTAAATGCTTTAGTGGTAATAACAATTGCTCCTGGGGTAATAATTAAAAGGCGGATACAGTGCTGTGCAAATCTCAAAAATAATCAGTTGTCGCGTTCTTACACAACAGCCATGTCGAACAAGTAGCGGGTGTTGGGCCCCGGCTGTGGCGCAACTGGCTGGGGCACCTGCACCGTATGCCAGCGACCCGGGTTCGAATCCCGAACTGTGGTCCTTTCCGGATCCCACCCCGATTCTCTCTCCCACTTTCCTGTCACTCTCCACTGTCCTATCCGATTAAAGGCAAAAAGCCCCCAAAAAATATATTTAAAAAAAAAAAAAAGTAGGGGGTGTTGTCTCGCTTTTTATTCCAGGTTACCATCCATTTTATGTTTTAATTTAGGATCTATAAAACTGTTATGTTTGCCCTATGTGTGTCCTGCTTCATCTCATTGGACCTGAACTCCATGTTCTGGGCCAATAGTAGGAGAACATACACATCATGCCTCTAAAGTCCTGTGGTCATTTTCTATCTCATGCCACCTCCATAACCCAGTTTGGTCTGTATGTAACATTCTGGGTTAACCTCCCTTAAACTCCCCCATCTCTGACAGTTTAACCTCTCTGTTTGTATGCATTTCTTGACCTGATTTATTGACAGTCCTTGTTTGCTTTTCTTTACGAGGCATCAATTGCGCTTCACACAAATCCCAACAATCAAAAATAATCAGGTGGGCAGATAGGCTTCTTCTGAGTTAAACAAGATTAGGCAAGTGTTGCCACAAACTGCAAGATGTAGACAGAGAAGATAGCATGAGGGCAGATAAACTGATGGCCAAACAGACCAAATGGCTCTTTATGTGCAATACAATCTAAAGTTCAACATTTATTTCACTTGCCTTATCCCCTAATATTCCACCACAGCCTTCTCTGTCATTCTCTGATAACCTGCCGTTATATACTATGAGACACAAGGGAATGTCTAGAGGCTGAGAGGAGTGTGCTGAGTCACTGAAAAGATGGACATGTATCTGCCTGCAGTTGTTTGTCTGGTAAGGATCGTTTACATCATCACCTCCTCTGTGTTTTTGTCTTGACTCTTACGTCAGAGTCCCAAAACAAGGTGCAAAATGTGTCATGTTGAACATAAAAGTGCAGGATGTCTGCCCGCAAAAAGGGCCAATGCCACTCTCGAATGGTCTTACAAACAACAGGGCCGAGCAGGCAGATAAAAATCCCAGCAAGGCCACAGTGACCTGCCCAAAACACTGTGAAAGTTCACCTTCCCCTTAGCACTCTATTAACCTCACACTTAGCTTGATGTTCCCTTAGCTTTATGTTCTCTCAACCTCACTCTCCCTCAGCCCTGTGTTCTCTCAGTCCTATGCTCCCTCAGCCCCGTGTTCCAGTAGCTCAATGTTCCCTTAGCTTTATGTTCCGTCAGCCCCATGTTCTCTCAGCCCTGTGTTCCCTAAACCTCATGTTCCCTGTTATATCATTGTAAATTTGGTTAAATAATTGTATTCCATCGAACAGCTTTTTAAAGTATTCATCATATTTTACTCAAAAAAACTAAAATGATTAGAAATGGCATTTCATGGATAGAAATGTAAGATAGAATAGAATATTTCAAGCATTGCTGAAAATGCCGATATGTGAAAGAATTTTCTGAAAAGATGTTAAATGTTATATATTAAATTTGATTAATTCACACTTAATACAGTATTGAGTTTTCTCAGCATTGACTCACTTTATGTTTTTAAATAATGCAGTTTCTTGAAGATATATGGTGTTTGTGTTGTTTTGTGCTATTTCACAAACACCATTCCCCACAAGCCCTAGAACTTTGCATTTTGAGACATTATGATCTCAATATACCCTATGAATGTCACAAAGGGTGACTTGACCTATTGGGCAACAACCATGATTTTCCACATTTTTCTGTGTTAATTGAGCCGAAACACTGGTCTGTTTGCATACTCTCTGATAACCCAGACAACGACAGAGATTCTGTGTCACTTAGGGGCCATTCGGCGTGGACATAAAAACATAACTTTTATCTAAGTCTGTGTGTTTGGTCTGTCTGTCTGAGTTTGTGAACCTGCAAGCTTTTTTGCATATCTGTGTTTGACTAAAGTGCATAGCAGATGACAAGTTTGTGATCCATAGAGTAACCACAATTAGATACAAATCATATGTCATCAGACCTGCAGTTTATGCTATAGATTGTGCATTAAATAATGATTTCCAAAGGTCAAACATTTCAGATAAAAAAATACTAAGCTTACTTCAGTTTGTGGCTTTGCTGTCATGAACTGTGCACAAGTGGGTCTATTCTTGTTGACAGTCAACACAGCTGTGCTATCTGTCACTCTGCGTGACTATGGGTTCTAAACATGTCTTTTCTGGCTACATAAGAGGTATTCAAAGAGCTGTAAAATTCACAAGCGTTTGAACATAAATAATCAGTCAAACCAAAAAACTTCTGTAATTCCAAAACACATAATGCAGTGCAGTCTGACTGATCTGAAATGATTAAAAAAAAAACACATGACCTTGTGATTTTGTGTGTGCCATACAGCCACTTCACACCAGCGAACAAATCCTTATGTAATTGTCAAACAGCATCGTAAACTTGAAGAAAATTGAGGTCTCATGCTGGCATCCCCAACCCTGGCAACAATCAAACAATTAAAAAAGCCATTTGATTGATTAAAATTCTTTATTAGTGAGAGTTTATTGTTGCTAACACTTGCAAACTGCTTTATTGGGCTTGTTGGTAAAAAGTTAAATCAACTGAACCAACAAGAGAGCAGCTAATAGGATACAGAAGAGTCTGTTTATTTTATGTTGCTTTACAATATGCTAACTGATTAAAAAATGTTAAAATCATTTCTCTAATGTCACACAACTAATTTGTGCCCTAGATATTTCCTTACACAAAAGATCAAGGCCTTAAGTTACAGTATATAGTACAAGCCTGCTGGTTTACTGAACATGTTAAGCCTATGACGGAGTAAAGGGCAAAGTTGTGTCTACGCTATATATTCTGAATTAAAGCACAGTAACTGTTCTTAAGTGTGTGACTGTGGTCATATGAGGCTGTAATAAACAGCTTGCTGTATTTACAAGTTACAGTCACTGCTGAATGAAAGCTTTGTATCAGCGATTCATGCCTAATGCATGGAAAGTGTATTTTTAGCATTACAAAACGATAGCATTTGTGAGTTGTTTATTTCTTACTAATTAGTGCAATAATCCTGCTATTAAATGATATAAGTGATTGAGCCCGGTGATAAAGAGTATTCCTGATAATGGAAGTAAACTTTGAACGCTGATATGACATGAAGTGTGTTTTGACTTCTGTGAGTCTCATATACTGGAAAAACTAATCTATGTTTTCAAGAACCATTGCTCTGATATAAGCTGCTGATGTGCCAGGAAGTTAGAGATTGTACCAGCAACCAATGGCATGCACTTGCTCATCCCGCAGCATTTCCTTGCAGCTCAGACAAGCCGGTACATGAGAGATGAGCGGCAACATAAACAACCCCTGGCATTTACTCAGCAGCACTGACCTGTTTCAACCTTCCGTAGACTGCTTGAGAAGAGAATGCTAAAAAAAATAGCACAATAAATCAGTTGAAAGAAGAATACCAAGCAAAAGCAAATTGACACAGGAGATTTTGTGATAATCAATTCTCCTAATGGGTCACTGTTGATGTTTGAAAGACACACTCAAGAGCAAAACCTTATCCATGTTTTTCCGTGAGAGCGCACATATCATGGTAAATTAAATCACACAGCTTGGTATTCTGGTAAATCTACTTCATACACTGACCTTTCGTTTCCTGTTATGTTATCACACGACTTGTCCTTCAACTTAGTACAAACGAATATGAGGGTGGGAAATTGGAGCCATGGGACTGTTAACATGAAATGTACTTCTATTACATCTAAGTTCAGATATTATTGCAAATTTGATATGAGTTTCTATACAACCTGAACTCAGACTTATCTTGTATTTGTGAATTAAATCTTACACGTTATTCATCATCTAAATTTACCTTTAATTCTTCTATTTAAGTGGTCAAACTGATGCCTGTTTTTTTAATAAAAATGCTGTTTCCCTACATGAAACTGCACCTACAATAAAAAAAGACCTTTCTCATCAAATTCAGCCGACATATTGGCGGAGATTGAGATGGAGAGATTGGTCAATCAAACTTAGGTTATTGGCCAAGGAGACTGATGTTCATGTAAAACAAAAAGTCAATGGTGATTTATTTGAATTTACCTAAACTAAACTTAACTAACATTATTTTATAAGTATTTCTAACGTTAACCACATACACTGCGATTGAAACCCGGGGGAAAACATTTTTCTTTAGAAAGGTCGAATGGACACAGAAATAAGCCAACAACAACAGAACAAAAGAGTAGTGTCAACGTGCCTTAACATTTGCATTATTTTACTGGGCATTGGGGTGTGCCTCCACTGGTCGCAAGAAGGACTCCAGTTGTATAGACGTCTATGAGGAAAAAGACTCTTAAAGGTCTCCTATTATGCTATATTTGAACAATATATTGTAGGGCAATAACTAGACAAAACATGTCTGTGAAGTGTTTGCTCAAAATACCAAACAGATCACCCATTGTAGCATGCATCATACCCCTCTATTTCAGCCCTTTTCCTGAAGTGCTGATTCTGTGACTGTCTCTTTAAATGGAAGTAGCTGCTGCTGGCCACGCCCCTTTGCAGCGCATGCAGCTCTCTGTCTGAAGAGAGAAGTTTCTAACGCAGATATTCAGCTAAATGCTGCCGTGATGAAAACCCCATATTATGTTCCAAACCACATTGAGCATTATTTCTGAAACACTTATTATATATTATACATATATAACAACTTTACTCTAAGTCCCTCCTGCAGACATCCTGCTGAATACACAGACGCACAGAGGTGCTGCGGAGGGGACTTAGCTTGTCGACTGTATATTGCGGACGATAGGTTGGGACGTGTCACGTGGGCGGGACGTTGCCAGGAGTTCAATGTAAAGCCAGCCCACATTTCGTTTATGACGTCAGGGTTGTATTTTCTGACACTTATGTGAGTCTCCTTACACACCGGGGACACAAACTTATGTATGAAAGACATCAAAAAGTGCATTTTGCATAATAGGGGACCTTTAACTCATTCATGAATTATTCCCATATTAATTTAGTAACTTAGCAAACAATTTAATAGTGATTTGTATTTCTCCATCAGTAGGTCCTGGTCTTCTTCAGTCATGAAGTTCATTTCGTAAATAATAGTGGGGCAGGGCTACATTGTGATTGAAGTGCACTACCACAGGGTGTTGCTCTCTGTGTTTTTTGCTTAGAAATGTAACCCTTTCGAAGCATTTACACCTTGTTTCACATGCATATTAGTTCTCCCCATGAAGAGTGATGCTTTATGATCTGCTAAACAGTATCTATTGATGGTAGACTTGGGTCATGAATCTCTATAGGCCTTTAGTACTTTCATGCTGATTATGCTGATGTTTTCTAGTGTGATACCAGAGAGCAAAGCCCAATGTTAAACTTTGAGAGCAGCATTCTCAATAGGAGTTTCACACATCGTCTCACTAGTTGCACCACTGCATTACAGTTGTTGGCAGTATATTGGTAACTTCCGCCCGAAAAAGATGTGGGGACCTTCCAGTTGGTATTTGTTTGAAATTGAACCTGATTTGTTCTCATTGTCATGTTAAAAATCCAACGGTATGTGGCAGAGGGATTGTGTTGCATGGTTACACAAAAGCAGAGCCGAGATACAAAACGCTGCAGAGCCTGCTCATTGTGCAGGCCCAACGATAACATTCTTAAACTGTAAAGTACTCCAATGGTTTCACTATTCCTGCAGCATCAAAGGAATAAGTGAAAAAAAAGAGTCCACAAAAGCTCACTAGCAAATACACACTTGTAGCATTGACATAGAAGTATTGCATTCAGAGAAGGATCTTATACAGGATTCAGGATTTGCATGTCACAACAAAAAGAAAACTGGTTTTGGGATTTAGATCTCCACAGTGCATGAAATCCGAATCCTCAGCAGTAAAATGATTGCAGCACATTGCCTTGAGGGTATCTGTTATTAACCTTTCAATCAATGTGCTTGCTGTATGGTAAACTGTCTTACAATTTTTTTTTAAATGCCTATTAAAAGGTAACAGAGTCTCTATAGAGTTTTTATCCGGAATAAAGAAGCTTTAAGAAACAGTTTGTGCAAAGTGTAATTCACACTAGTGCGGTTAATATTATTAATAATGATTCAAATATCTGGTTTAACCATAAAAGTTACATTACTGCATGTAAAATGATTTTTGCTGTTTGGGGGACACACACTGTAAAGATGCTTGCTCAAAGAAACACATACCGACAAGAAGCAAATTAGCTGCCTGATTGTGCAGGTTTCCTTCCCACCGAGATGCTCGGGGAAAAAAACAAAACATAAACATATAACAATGGGACTAGGAAGCAGCTCTTCAGTCATTCCACATGGTCAAATCACTGAACACACCTACACAATCTAAGAATAACCCTTTACAAAGGGATGGCATGCAATATTACTTACCAAACAGGAATCGCATACTATAAACTCTATTGACAGGTTGAGTGAAAACTAAATGACTATTCAAATATTGATCAGTCATTAGCATAGCCGCTAGGCTCGCAGATTTCTTTGAAAGGAATTTTAACCAGGATAAGCTGAGTGCTATGATTGGAATAGTCGAGAAGACATTCACTCCAATTTTCCAACACTACTTCAAAATTCTAACAAACCTTTGAGTATTGTTTTGACTAAGATACTCCTTGTGGCCTAAACTTACATATGGCTGGCTGGCAGACAACTCACATCTCCATAGCCTCTCTGTTAACTGGACATAACATGCACACTTTACATTCACACTTTACACTGTGCACTCATATTATATTTTCATTTAATATTCCCTTTCATTGCACTATTTTATCTGTATATTTCTTATTTTTATTATATTGTATTTTGCTGCTGTAACACAACAAGTTCCCAGTTTGGGATGAAGTATTTCTGATACTGATTCTGATATTGTGTATTTAACGCACAGTTCTCCATTCCGGCATCTTTTTTCATCAACAATGTGTGTTAACATGTTCTCCTGTTGTACTTTGCTTTCACAAGGTGACTTGCATGGTTTGCTGCAAGTGAACCATATATCAAGGCAATAATCTTGTCTACCCTAGCAGTTTGTGTGTATTACAGAAACTGAAATAAACAGATCACAAGATCAAAAATCTAAGGCAGAGGTGATGATCAAATGATTTTGGTTTCAATATGAAGCATACACGTATCGTAACACTGTATGATAATTATTTTCAGTTGATGCCGGTCGCAGTATTTTAAAGTTAAAGTTTGAGTATCCCTCAGAAGCTCTGGGAATCCAAAGATCCCTAAAAAGATTCTATCCTCTTGAAACTTTTGGTCATCCAATGAAATTTGTGTTAATATGTCCACAGTGGATACTTTGTTATCTGATGAGGCTTTTCCGGTCGTTTTATCTTGTGTGCCTTGACCTCCGGAAGTCCCCTTGAATCCCAAAGGGCTATCCACCAGACCACCATGGCCTTCACCAGCTCGAAAGCAAAGTTTGTGGTACCTCTGAACATCTTTGGGAGTTCCTTAGGGATCCAAAAGACATTTAGAAAAGATACATGACTTTGAATGATCATAAAACAGTCTTGATGTCAACATAAGGGGGCTATATTCTTCCTCTTCACTTTATATTAAGATGTAAAAACACAAAACGTATTAAAAGGATTGCTTAAACCATGTGAAATGTTTGAATAGCATAATCAAATTAATTATTTGATGATTTTAAGTCAAATCCTCCAATGGATGTTGATACTATGAAGGAGGAGTGAGTATTATGTAAGAATGTGGGTAGGTCATGACCTTGATTAACATGCTGAGCTGGCTTACAGTTCAACTCAGTCTAACCACAAGCTTAGTCAGCTGATTTAAAGATGCATGCTTTTCCAAAACTCTATAAGGGCATTTTATCTGTTTATTGTACACTGGATAATGGTGCTAAAAAAAAGGCATCTCATAATTGAATATTCAAAGCAACTTTTAGTTTTTTGTTAAAAAAACAATCCTAGATTTTACACTAAAAATGAGTGATTTTGGTCTAATCTAAATATTTGAATTAGGAAAGATCTTAAATTGTAAGAATGTTAATGTAAGCTAGCTCTGACTCTTAAAAATCTAAAAGTCTTTCTTTTGTTTTGTTTACATGATGAATGTGTTTCTTTTTATCCAAAAAGGTCTGCGCTAGTCTTCCAAATGTATTTAGACCTTTCATTCCGAACTTGTTAACACTTGCACTGTACAGATCTGTACATTCAGTTTAGTATCACTCACACTCCTGTGAACATAGCTTTTATACAGTTCCAGATGCATTCTGAACATAAGCAATGAACAGATTTGCCTTTAATTATGAGCTGTGTAAGTTTTTACTCAACGTATACTTGCTTGAACATAAAATACATTTCACACATTGTAAAAGGATAGCCTTGTGCAGGAAGTACTCCAGTGATCATGATGCAATGTCTTGCTGTCTTGCATGCTATAAATTCCCACACAACCGCCAATTTACAATTTTATACCACAAGTGCATTGAGGTCTTGTGGCAACAACAATTTTGAAAATGTAAATCAAAATGATTTGAGCTTTTTCCGTCACCTAATGCAAATAAATTGCAGTGTCCCACTGAATCCTTTGATTGACGGAAAGTATATTTAACAATAATCTCTGTCTGAGGATCAATGGCTACTTGGACACAAATCAATAACGGTGTTCCTTAGTTTGACCTTTGTTCCTCGGGCATCAACGATGAAAACAGAACCCATCACTAGGGCAAACAATTGAGCAGTTCAATTCCGGCCATTGACACGGTTTACCCTTTGGTTCTCGTCCTTTTACAACCAATCACAAACTTTATACTCCACCTCTTTATTTGTATCTATACTACATACTGATGAACATAATCTCACAAACAACCTAAAGAGATATTGAGGCTACACCTGCTTTTCAACACATCAAAATAGTTCAGATACAGTATGTGTGGTGAAGAGACCACAGTGATATTTACAGAACTGTTAATGTCTGCCGTGGCCCTCGCTAATATCATGCAACCCTAAGCATATAAAGGCTCTCACTACGGTTGAAGGAAGTTGAATTCTTATGAAATGTAATGTTTACAGGCTGGCGCAAATACATTGGAAAATATTAAATAAATGTTAGCCCACTTTCTTGCCAGTTGATAATACACAAGTCAATTTGGTTGGATAGTTTTAGGCTGGAAAAACAAAGCAATCATCGACAGTTTGTCTGAAACTAGGCTCACATGGCGTACAGCTTTACTGTATATTATTAGTATTGAATTCCCCAAAACAAATTTGAAAAAAAAAACTTTTTGAATAAACATATTCAACTCATGAAAAATAAATATTATGAGTTGTATATGATTAAAAACACAAAAACAAATTTTAAAACTAAGTTGTGTTATATTTGATTTGTATTTCTAAAAAATAAAATTTCACGGAAAAAAAAAACTTTTGTGGAAAATATCCAACTTGTGTTATGATGTAAACTTTTTTTTGAGACCAAAGTTTCGTGCTAGTTTTCATGTCATAAACACTGCAGCTGTATACCTGTAACCACAAAAGGAAGCGAGACAGCCCCCCCCCCCCCCACCCCCACTTATTTGTTTTCTGGGCGGATCTTCGCTGCTCCTCTCCTCTCCACTACTCACAATTCACTTCTTCAGAAGGCACTTCTCCAGCTGCGCACGTGGAGACAATACAGATGCAGCTGCGGTTCCATAGCATGCGCTTTCTGAACACTTTCATCCTGTTATGTCTCGAGCCCAATGCTGTCAGCAGCGGCAACCTTCATGTTTTTTTTTCACAGCCCTCGCGCGGACGGAGAAACATTTTGTGAAGCGAAAGACTTGCGGAGAATTAGTCCCGCATAACTCCGGGTATTGTTATCTACCCCCTCCTTTCTCTTTCTTTTCCCCCTGTCCCGCGTTCTCAAAGTTGAGTCATTGTACATAAGTATGGTAGATAAAGGCCCCTTGTTGACTTCTGCCATTATTTTTTACCTGTCCATTGGGGCAGCAATTTTTCATGTCTTGGAGGAGCCCAATTGGAAGCTAGCTGCAAATAATTATAATGCCGAGAAGGATAAAATACTTGAGGAGTATCCCTGTCTGAAGCAAGATGACTTGGACAAAATATTAAAGGTATGGTCATTTTCTTTTAACTGAGTTTGGTTTGTTTTATTGAATTTCTTTAAAGCCTTATTCTGTGCACCACTTTAACTGTTGCTTGCACTCCTAAGTGAATCACATAAATGATGTTAAAATATGTTATTTCTGTTTTGGTTTCTGTGCAACACATGAGGGCTTAATGAGCCTCAGCTGCTCTGCAAACTTTCTCCAAGAACTAACAACATTTCATTTCACCCCCCCCCCCCCCCCCCAACATGTGTTTACCAGCCTGGAGGCCTAATGGCAACAGGTCACATTGGCAATTACACTTAAAGCTATTTTACCCTAAATGTCCTCATAAATGCTATCTTCGTTCGGTACTGCCCCTATGACCAAGACTAAATATGATAATTATGTTATAATCAAATAGGCCTATATCAGATTTTGCAGTTGTAAACCTGATTACGATGCCAATCTGTAGCCTCACCCCTCAAAAGCTTCAGGACTTGGTGTTCCATTGCCAACTTCTTGTTATTATCGCAATTCTTTAACCAGCAGTAAAGATGGTGTCATTGACCTCTGTAGTTTTACTGTCAGCACTCAATGAACACAAATGAATAAACACGTGTGCAGGTGCTTGTCCCCTGACATCAGGACATTTTTTTATATCTATGATTGGTGGAGGCTTTGTGACCTTTATTCTTTCTGTTTGACGATGACATGGTAGAAGAGCCACAAAGATGCTTTGCAGTGTAAATTTAGCATACCATATCTGGGGGATCTTTTTTCTGCACTAGTCTGACTGACAGTGGTTTGTTTGAATGCTGTTTTTCAGCTTTTTACACTTGCAAGTGTGACTAGGAACATGTCTCAACCTGTGCCCCTTTTTGGGCCCACATCAGTATTAGGGAGATTTATTATCCCACCATCCCCCCCTTCTGCTTCCTCCTGCTTCTCCTTTTTGTGTTTGGGGGGGACTGAAAGGGATATGCCCATAAGCCTCCCCCACCTCCCCATTTGTGGCATCTCTCTAACAGCCAAATCCGTCCATCTGCTTCCCAGTTTGAAATATTATGGTCGAGAGATTTTGACTTTTTTCTTTGGAAGTTGTTCCTGTAAAGCGGCCAAAAGAGCTGTGATTTGGTTGAACTCTTAGCAGGCGCTCAACTGAAACCCGTAGAAGAGGAAGTACCCTGAATTTAAATTAGGTGCAGGAAGTAATACCCCAGTGTACGTAGTATGTAACAAGTATTGGCATCCAAACTACTCATTTTATTCAATAACCAATTGTAGATGAAGAATGGAGTGAAACAATGATTGACGCTCTTGAGTATCATAACATTGTGTTGTTTTTTAAATTTAGTTTATTCTCCATAAACACTTTTAAAATAATAATTAACACTTTTTTTGTGTTACTCTTTTAGATAGATGTGATGCCTACGGTGGTAAGTCTTTATTTGACATTGTTCCAAAATAAGTTCTTAAAAAATCTGAATCTTTCTCCTTGCTCACAGTATTGCAACATATAAACACAATATATGAAACCCTGTATCAAATCGCCCATTTCTTGCCAATACATTGCCTATTATTAAAAAACAATTATTAATGCATTACGGCCATTCATCACTTTATTAGAGAAGCGTTAGGGAGGATCTTTTTTGTACTACTGTTTACTTATGATACGCTTGCAAATCTAACCAAGGTATCAATAAAGTGTTATCTTTACCTATAATAAAACAAGATAAATCATTTGCTGATTTATATTTTGTATTGTTTATCTGGAACTGAATATTAAAAGTGACTTAATTTGATACTGGAGTAAAAAGTTGTGTCTCTTGAGATGAAGTGGTTTTAAAGTAGCATGGAATGGAAATACTCGGTTACAATTACCTCAAGTTGTCTTTAAGTAGAGTACTCGAGTAAATATACTTCAAGTCACTTTGAAAAGATAGTGTTAAATCCCAGTTCCCTTAACTCTTTGCATACTTAAACACTTCAGCTATTATTCTAGACGTGTAGTTAACCAGTATTTTTCCTTAACGGCTGTTTGCCAAGACACCTGCTGCAGAGGCTTTAGAATCTCCACATTAAAGCATATAAACATCGACTTTATCGCCCTCGAGCTGCCTTTATCAACCTTATTTGTGTTAGCACCAGAGATTCTATAATGTTTCCATTGTGGAAACTTTGCGCCGCTTGTTAACAATTCAAATATAAAAGCAGGCTTAACAAGAGAAGGCGACACTCTTGTAAAAGTTGGTCTTCTCTGTTTTATTAACAAGGAGTTTACTATTAACTATAGGAGCCTTGAAGTGGTCACAGTTCACAGAATGGATTTTATGGTCCATCAATGTTGGCTCTCAAGAAGTGGTTATAAAAGGGGAGTGAGGTGGTTGCACATTATATCTACAGCAACTAAGGCTGAACAGAGTGTGCAGCTCGTAGGGTGAAGTGTTAGCTCTGTGTTTCAGCTCGCAGAAACAGAATGCACTATGAAGTCTAAACCAACACTTGAATGCATGTATGTATATTTCACTCATAAAAGTAGTGTGTGTTTCCCAACTTATGTATGCTGCGCTATTGTGATACTTTCCTCAGTGTTGGTGTTTAGTGTGAATGTAACGTGCGAGGTGTTAGGGCTTCAAAGATAGTTCTGTCTGACAAAAACTCAGGAACTTGTGTGCTTTCTGGAGCATCACAGACAGCGCCTCCTTTTAGTATCGTAGAGTCACACACCCACTCTCCAGAACCGCCTGCGCATGCTCAAACACATGAACTCTCTCCCCAATGCTTACATGAACAACATACATGTAATGTGAAGTTTTGCAAATGAACCCAAAAACATGTTAGCCTTCAACTTTTTGCCAATTGATACAAAATCAAAATAGTTAACATTTTCCATGAATAAGTCCTGCTCTGCAAAATGCCCCAAACATTAGCAACAATACATTTATTTAGCTGCCGATTTTGAAATGCGTGATCGTTTATACATTTTTTATAAAGTGAAAGATAAGGAATTATAAATGTAGTATTGTGACCAATTACGAGTATGTAAATGATAATGTAATGCTTAAAAAGTTGGACAAAAGTTGGTCTTATTGTTTAATCTATGAAATGTTTACAAAATCATGAAAACATGCCATTCACAAACTATCCCAGCCGACAGTGATGCCCTCGGTCAGTTTGTCCCATAAATAGATATTCAATTGACGACTGTTATATGTGACAAAGAAGACTAACAACTCCTCACATTTGTCAGGCAGGAACCAGTAAAAGTTGTTGAATGAAAAAAGGACTAAAAACTATTAATGGATTCAGTAAATTAGCTTTAATTCACTTTCTCTTGGTCAATGCCCTAATCGGTGCAAGATTATACAAAAGGCAAAAGTAATTGGAAAGAAAAATCTAAACATTTAAAAGCAGTTTATCTAGATTCTTCTACACAATAATGCAATCATGCATGCTTGAAAGACATTTTAAAATAATCTTGAGAATATATGGGTCAAGATTTAGCTGTAATGAGTCAAAAGGTGGCCACTGGTTTCCACTTGATACCCTTTGACTTGTCCCGGGAGCATCGCTATATTTGATTGAACTTTTTCACGTGAGAGTCCCGTCACACACAACTTAAAGAGCATGTGTGGCCAAATGAGAAGTGTGCAAACAGTGCTCTCCACACACTGCTGTCACATGCAAACATGGCCAGTCGTCAGAGTGAAAGAGCACAATGAAGTAGCGCTGTGTTTTCAGGGGTAGCTGACTTTGTCATGTGCCTAGGGTGCTGTCTAGAGGCTGCTGGCTGGAAATAGCCAAGTCTTTCTTCCCTTTTAGAAAGAAAGTATTGAACTGAAGTCATGGAAGGTGTCAATGTTTTAAAATGTTGTGTGTAGGCAATAAATTGACAGGACAGGGATGTCTTGAATCCTTGAATGTCTGATTTGATTAACTCGACACCCAAAGGGCATATTAATTTCCTCTACGCTGCTGCAGAGGTTTACAAAGTTGCACAATAAACCAAATAAAAATACCATCTGTTGTGTTAATGAAGTTTAGTCATGCAGTATTAACAGCCCAGTATAAAGCAGCCTCTCACAAATATGTTAATGGTGTAATATGCTCTGCTTGACAGATGTAAGAATCCTTTCACTGTCTAAGAATTTAATAGCCTGTTCCCTTTTTTTATGTCTTCACCAAATAATGAAGAAGTTCCAAGAAGGACAAAAGTACTTTTTACTTTGTCTTTAATCAGCATCCGTTTCTTTCCCAAACTTTTCCAAAGTTGTTTTCCCGCACACTCGCGCTGTGGCTGCTCTTTGGTTCACACGGTGAAGTCTCAGCATTGTTTGCAACTCGTCCTCCTCTGTATCAGAAATCAATACCCAGCGATATGGGGGTGATTGAGACTTCATTGTTTGTTAGTCGGATCCATCCTGACCACAGCAGCTGTTGCCGTCCTGTGCTGGCGTGCTGGTGGTGGAAAAATACCTACGAGCTGGAATGGTATGCTGGGACAGCAGCTGTCTTGATAACAGTTGGAGTTTGTCAATGTGGTGTTTCTTACAGTTTTTTGATTATCAGTGTGGCAGATGTCGGCAGTTTGGCAATATGTTCACATCCAGAGAAGTAAAGGAATCCTTTTAGTGGCTGTTGCATATGGCACCACACAATATGAATTCAAAACTAATGCATTTCAAGTGTCAGACTTTAGAGGCAATATTTCAGTATAACTATTTCACAAAAATATGTATGCTCAATTATTCAATTCATTATGTTGTAGTTATTGATTTGTTTACGGGAATATTAATAACCAGTAGCAAAGAAAAGGTCTTCAGAGATCTTTCAGGAAGGTAAAGGGCTGTTCCTGCTCCTTCCCTGCACTCTGTCGCTCTGCTGTTTACACATTGCATCACATAATAAGCCAACAATTGTGTGTGTTTAAAAGATCAGCTGGGAGAATGTGTTTGCTTTTGTTTTGCATGAAAAAGGACATGAACAATTAATCGGTTAGCCAAAAGTGTTAGCAATTATTTTCTTGTCAAATAACTAATCAAGTCAGTTCTTATCATGTTGAAAAAGTGTAAAAAAACAGTGTTTCGATCATCATTAATTCACCAGGGCAATATTGCTGTGCCTCTGGTTTGAACATTTTAAGATATCTACCCTCCTGACTGCATTAGTCATTCATGTGGTGTGCCTCTTGACCAAAAAAGTCAAATTTTTGTTGTTACCTCGAACTATGATATTTGCAGAAGTCCCAGTTTTTTCTTGTATCCAGTTCTCTAGAGGGTAGGCTTGTAGAGAAGCCAGTTTAACCACCTCCTCCTGAGCTGCTTCGGGCTAACGCACAAAGTCTCCTTTATCTTTCTCCCCCAGTGCTTTCTCCTATTTGACTTGTTCTCAGGGTAATTTGTGACCTGAAGTCACCATACGTTGACCACTAGCTGACCCTTTAACCTTTTAAGGACCTTTAGCATCGCAAAGCCTGTTCAGTTAGCTTTGGGCATCTTGGTGCTTCAGTTGAACTCCTTCCAAGCCTTTGTGCCTCACAGAGAAAAAACACGGTAGCAATACATGATGATTAAAGAATTGCATTAAAAGTGAACATTTGAATCCTTTTAAAGTAGGCCTTTTAAAGGTTATGTTCCTGGTCCTCTATGTGAGTGACATTCATTGAGGGCACAATGCTCACTCCCATGATTATCCTGCACTCTGCCCTCGTTGGATTCATGTGATTCAGCATTTTGTACGTTTCAAACTTCAGCACTTTTTATCTGGCAGGCAGACTGTGAACATGTGCAAATCACCCTCATTAGGATAGTATAAGGTGCAGGGCAAACACACACGTATGCACAGACCACAGACATGATACACACACATAACATTTCTCACTTTTCTATGATATAACGGAACAATCAAACCTCAAACTGTTACAGAGCTAGCTAGTGGGGTTTTACTGTTTTATATTTGCAGCAGAGGAATGTATGAATGTTTATGTGGTCTGTCATTTGAAATTTAAATCTATTTTCATGTTATAATTGTCACTTTCCGTTGGTATAAGCCACAGTGCTGGAAACTAACAGTCAGTACATCTAAAGTAATTTTTGACTGGGCAGATTGGAAAAGTCCACACGCATATTTGTCAGGTTAACCTGCTTTTGGTTAGATACACTGCTGTAGAGCTGCAAAAAATGATCAATTAGTTGTCAATTATTGCGTTCATCGACAGTTTTTTATTTAAACTTGAACATTTTATGTTTTTTTTAAATCCTCTGTTAGAAGTATAATAAATATATTTGGAGATGTGGACAAAACAAATCTTCCGAGGAGGTCAGTTTGTTTTTTTGAGAAACAATGATTGACATTTCCCCCAGTTTTCTGACATTTTATAGACCAAACAATCAAGAAAGAATTGCCCAATTAACAATAAATTATATGTTTTGGTTGGCACCTTACATTGCTGTGATGCCTCTTCATTCACTAATTGGAAAAAAATGTGTTTTAATTTTGCTTTATATTAAAATATGTCTTTCCTTTTTGTTTTTTAGACTTGTGAATTCTAAACAGTTTGAGGGTATATACTAATAGAGCCCAATATTACATTTTTTCTTTAGTTGGACAGTTATCTCTAGCCAACTGTAGTGTTAACTGTTTCATAAGGGATGGGAAGTTGTTTATAGCTTACATCAAACATGATTCTAGCCTGAACAGGGCTAATTACAAGGTTAGCCATGCATATCAATGTAACCAGTCATTACAGACACTGTACTCAGAAGGACTGTTAAAGTGAAAGTGCGTAAGCAGGGCAGTTGTCCACTCTTGTGAGGTTTTTCCTTTTTTAATTTCAAGTCATGGTTCCAACACAAACTCAATCATCACATGCGAAAGCCCATCGGAGGAACTGTGTTGTTTCAGCAGACAAAAGAATGGCCTCCTCCGGTGCTGGTAATTACAGAGCAGGACTGTCACAGACCTGTTATTATTAAAGAACCAAGCATCTTCCAGTACTTAAAGGCTTATATGAATTTCGCAAACCCCTGCACATTTGGAGAAAGAACAACTTTAGTCCAGGGGGGCAAAGCATTGTCCCACCAGAGGTCCGGGTGTTTGCGAATACCCAACAAGGAATTGAGTTTCTGTTGTGGCTTTTCAAGCACACACATGGTTGGAAATGATTGATTACGCATTTTCTTTCTCTTTTAAATGTCAACACTGAAGTTTCAAGACGGATCTCATAGCCCATGATCTAAACGTTTAGAAACAAATATTGCCTGTGGATTAGGCACAAATGATACCCTTTTGCTGAAGAATTTCTTGGACATATCAGTGCAACTTTGGATCTTGATACAGGAAAAACAAACATTAAAGCAACCGCTGAAGAATCACCTAGTTAACTTGTATCATGTATCATCATGGGATTATGAAATGGATGGTTATGCTTTCCTGTTTCTCTAACAATTTAAGCAGTGGTTGGAAAATGTAGAACCCTCAAGGCATCGTTGGTTCTCCAGAATGCATGAGCGCTGTTTCAGCTCATCAGTAACACTGGAGATACCATCATGATATCACAGGAAGGATGTGCTGGAAGAAATTGAGCTTACGCACACCAAACTTCCTGTTTTACTCAATCTCATCCACATGGGCTCTTCTATAACTGCCAATTAATAGCATCCAGGGTCAATGTATTTCTCTTCAAGTTGAATTAAAGGCAATGATCTGTTTTGTTTTTATCTATATTATCAGGCAGTGTCAGATGCTGCAGGCCAAGGGGTCACCATCACTGGCAACAATGCTTTCAACAACTGGAACTGGACCAATGCTGTCATCTTTGCTGCCACTGTTATCACCACTATCGGTCAGTACTTTCCAGTGACCAATCTAGTTTTTGTTGGGGGGGAGGAGAGACAAAAAGGTTTTCCCCTCTCCTGTAAAGCCATACTAAAGAGACATAAATGGCTGTCCACTGTTGACACGTCACATGTTTTCAGGTTATGGAAACATTGCCCCTAAAACATCAGCAGGCAGAGTGTTTTGCATCTTCTACGGGCTGTTTGGTGTGCCTCTATGTCTTACCTGGATAAGTGAGCTGGGGAAGTTCTTCGGTGGCAGAGCCAAGCACCTGGGCCAGTTTCTGACAAAGAAAGGATTTTCACTGGTAAGTTCAAAGGAGTTTTTTTCCACTTCATGGAAACATAAATGAAGCTCCTTGTGGTATTTTATAAACCTTCAACTTACCTGAAGTAATATTTGTTTTTCTTTTCCAGAGAAAGGCCCAATTTACCTGCACAGCTATATTTCTCCTCTGGGGGGTGCTGGTCCATTTGGTCCTTCCACCTTTTGTATTTATGTCCCAAGAGGGTTGGACATACATTGAAGGCTTGTACTTCTCCTTTGTCACATTGACCACTATTGGTTTCGGGGACCTTGTAGCAGGTAAGATGAGAATTAAAAAATCAATCAACCAATCAAAGAAACCAGCCACAATGTTGGATGCAAATTACCTTTGGTTATTTTTCCTTGCAGGTGTGGATCCCAATACGCAATATCCCACTCTGTACCGTTACTTTGTGGAAGTGTGGATATATCTGGGGTTGGCCTGGCTTTCTTTGTTCTTCAACTGGAAAGTGCGAATGGTGATAGAGGCCCACAAGGCCCTGAAGAAGCGTCGCAGGCTCCGCAAGCTCTCTCTGGATGAGCTCCGACACTACAAAGAGTCTCACAAGGCATCCCATCGATTACCTCCCACTCCCAATGACGTCAACATCTTCAGCTTCCTGTCCAAGAAGCAGGAAGGCTACAATGACCTTATAAAACAGATCGGCACCAAAAAGGACGGCAGAAGCAACGGCAATACTCCCAACGCGATCAATAAATCCAAAGATATTAATCGGTCCAAGAGTTGCAATGATGCCCCCATATTTAACGGTCACACCATCCTCAGTCTGGACCGTTCACCTCGCCAAAAGAGACGCTACAGTTTCAGTGACCGCGTCACTGTTGCTTTCTCAAAGTCCAAGAACTACCTCCTGGGCTCAGACAACGGTTTGCTGCTAACAGAGGACCATGTGGAGGGAGACCTAGAACTCGACCAGTTCGAAATGTATGAGAACCAGCTTGACAAGGACGTTGAGTTGGAGAACGGAGGGGTGGGAGATTGTGGAGCGGGTGGTCGAAGGAATTGGGACTCCAAGGATTACCATCCGCTAACATTCCAAAATGCAAACATTACTTTTATAGACGAGGAGAACTTCCTCAGTAATAACTTGGAGGAGGAAGACGACGATGATGATTCCAAAGCTAAACTATCCATTACTACATGTGATGAAAACATTGAAGCAAACTCCAAGGAGGAGCCCACTTCTGAGTCTGAAGGGTCTGTGTTCACTTGTGACGGCTCGGAACAGGGTCACTCCTATGAGAAACTCGTAGAGGAATATGCAAAAGAAGAAAATACAGAATCCTGAGACATTGCAGTCTTGAACTTTGTAAAGTCAACACGTGTTCATGGTCCTCTGTTGTTGACTGGCAGGCATTGAAGTATATCTATTCTAATGTGAATTGTTTGAATGAATATCCCATTGCACCTTTGGGGGTCTGATAATGAAAGACAGCGAAGAGAAGATCAAATTTCAAATGAATGTTCTATATATAACAAAGAAATGAAAGTCCAACATCTTGATGAGTATGGACTAAGTGCAGGAGTATTTAACATCTACTCTATTTATTTCTTTTTATACGGTTTGATCAAATATTTGCCACTCATATTGTAATGTCCAAACCAAGAACTATTTACCATGAATGCTTTATGTTTTACTCATAGGCTAATAAGAAATTAAATGTGGATATATATTTAATTCCCCATAGTTTCTTCTATTCATAGTCACCATATTGGTGTTTTATAATATTTATTCAAATGAAGGACATAGTAGCTTTTCTTTTTCAATGGCTACGTGGGTTTATATTACTCGCATTGCACAATTCCATCACCTGAGGACAGTTCAAAGTCCGTTATAGTGCAGACTGTATTTTTGAAACCTGAGCCAAACATCAGTCCTTAAAGAAAAGAAGAGGCTTAAGGGCCAACTGTTCTTTTTCCCCCTTGGTATATCACTTGTTTCTTCTGTGAAGTCCTTGATGAGTTGTTGTGTCTGAAATTTCTGTTTTGACTGTAAGTAATAGAGTTGTGACTGCACTAGAGGTTGTGACTGACATGTTGGAGTCTAGAACCATCCAAGAGAAAAATTGGAAAAGAGAGAAAAAAGCGTTAATGGCAACAATTTATCACAAACTTATTTAACCGTGTGAAAATAACAACTTTGGAAATGATCCTCCCATTGTGCCATATAGTAGACGCCTCACAATTGGTTCAGTAAATGGGTTTCATTGTGTTTTTGCTGCTGACAGCATTTTGGGCAATCTACCATGGCAGTGCAGTGTGGTGAACTTAACTTTTACAGCGTCAATATTCTCCCTTTTTTTGCCTCTTTAGCACCCTTTTACTTCATTGTATTTGCCATGTAAATATTGGCTGAAAGCCTGTCAGTGGCCACTAACGGCTCTGCTCAGGACATGGCCTCGCTGCTCATGTTTGCCTTTGGGGGCTCGCACTGGCATGAAAGACTGAAGTACCGCTTAGGACAGCACCCAAGGTTAAATTATAAGCGATCAATGCTCTGTTGACGTACGTTTCAGTCAGGAGACAGAGTCAGCAGTATTGGTGCGCTCTATAACTGTATTATTTACCCCTTGATTCATGTGAACAAAACCCTCACCTCAAGGGACCAATGTCCATTGCTTTTCACGGTCCCACTTTTAAAAAAAAGCCTCCACTGCCTATTGCACACGTTAACTTGCACACAGAAACTTGAAACGGTGTTACAGTGAACGGGCAGTGTCAAACAGGGCTACTTTGAATTTAGAACTCCTATTTCAAGCCAGTTGGACAATATACTGTAAATAAAGTCCAATATCTGTATTGTTTTTCTTTTGTGAACCAGACTTGCCATGTTAACTCCTTTCATCCACTGCAAAGCAGAGGCTATTCAGTACAATGTAATATCTGTTGAATGTACTCCTAATGACTCACTGAAAAGATTACTTATTTCACACTGGGTGTTTTGTCTTTCGTCACAGGCCCATCACTTTAGTCCATGTAAACCTCCCTCTCTCTTCCTCTCATTTTTCCCTGGTTTTCCTTAATGTGTGTGTTCAGCATTGTTATACAGCCATGGTACTCGTCTGGACTGAAATTCAAGTTTGTCTCTAGATTATAACTGCATACAGGTTAGGCTGGTTTAACCCATTGTCACAAGGCTTTAACCTAAAGGGGCTTCATTGTGTAAAAATCCAGTAGAGTCCAGTTTTTAGCTGTCTTTTTTATGATTAAATTATTCATGTTTTTATAAGTGTGCATGTGAATTCTGAACAAATGTGTACATTTCATGTAAATAAACATTTAATAAAACTTGTGTTTTGTGATTTTTCTTGTAAAAAGCCACTCTATCCACACTATTATAGGGTGGGCACTGTGTTCAGCATAGATCCTGAATACATGCATATAGTGCATAAAAGTTCTCAGTGTTTTCTGTTTTCAGGAACTAATAGTAAAGGATATCATCTACGTTATTTGTTTTAATGCTTGAGTAGAGTAAAATGGTCATTTTTTTTATTTGGAAGTAGCTTAAACGAATTAATTCTGAAACAAATTTAAACTCATTGAGTGGAATGTTTTACCCTACACACTCTTGTTATTTTTTTTATGTCAAGTTATTTATTAGCATATAGCTGGAATACAATTGACTTAGCACAGCTTCTTTTTAAATATGTTTTAAACCCTATTTTGAGTTGTCTTATCAGTAGCTGTAACCATCACGCATGAATAGTCTTTATTTGTATAGCACCTTTCATATAATAAATGCAGTTGAAAGTCGTTCACAGTCGACATGTCAAAGAAAATGTATTGCACATAGAATACAGATACCACTAAAAATAGCATAGAATAGACATTTAAAAAATCATTGAGATTACAGGTACAACAATTCAACACACAATCAGGTGACAATTATGAAAGCCAATGTCTTTCTCTACCTTTTCTGCATAAAAATGGAATGCAACCATTCCGCTCTATTATGTAACACAGGACATAATGCATTCAGGTCAGAAGTGAGCTGTGTGTAATGGAGTTCAGCAAACATTTCAGCATTTTAATCACATTAACTCTACCTTTGCAAGATCTATCTGCATCAGCAGGGCTGAGTTACATCCTGGAGACAGGTCTGCAGAGAGCCCAGGTCATCACTCCTGGGCTCGGAAGTCGTTTTATTAAACTTTGTTCAAATATCGGGAGATGTTTATATATCACTCCAGTCAGGCTTTCTGTTTCTGTATTGTTTTATGTTGTACAGTCAAAACCATTTTAACATAATAGTAAATTCTAAATGGTACTAAAAGTACAAGCTTTCCATAAAAAAACAGCAACAATTGTAAACATGTCTAATCTAAAGTATTTATTCCTCATTCAGTTTGAAGATCTTGTGTAAAATGTGCATGCTGTATTAACATTTTTATCATATTGACACTTGGCATGGCTTATTGTGCACACATACTCCAAGGTCATGCTGTCAAGCAACACCAACACTGTCAACCACACTTCAAATAGAGCGGAAAGCTGATATGTAAACCTAGCCGTAATCGCTCAAACCCAAATAATGAGTGCTCTTCTACACCAGCAGGGTGAATTTCTGCACATTATCTGTGCTTGTTTTTTTAAAGTATCAGTTAATGGTCGGAATGTGGGTGAATTTGAATAAGCATGGAGCCATGGAGCCAGGCTGTTGACATATCTTGATCTGCCAAAAAGACACAAGATTAGCATTTGCAGTCAGTTGTTATTGGCTCAGGCTAAAAAAAACACCAATGCCTGAACGGTTTTAGCATAATAACCTCCCTTCGGTTTATCCTGAGTGGCAAATCAACCTCTGGTTACATTTTACATGCATGTAGAAAAATATGAAATTCATAACTTTCCAAAATTACTGATTTACAGTTTAGTCTGCAATGGTTACATATTGCTTAGCATTGCCATCATCAATGTTTCACTAGAATGGGTGCTGTAAAAGAACTTTAGCCCTTAAAAATGTTAACCTAACTGATGATGGTTAGTGAACCAAACCAAACAGAGAGCTCACTGTGAAAATGTGCTGAGGCTGTTGGAAACCAGACTGTCTCCTGTTACTGTGGGATCCCAGGAACAACATTAATCAAGTCAATATGTATTGCAGCAAATAGTAATAGATGACCAGAAATGATTAAAACAGATACAACAAAGGTCCTTTGCCATTTTCAAAGTGATTACGCTGCAGCTAGGCCAAGATATTTCGCTCAATAGCTGGTGGAGACCCAAACAGAGCTAAAAGAGATTGAAGGTAGGATTACATTCTGTCAGTGGACACAAACATGACTTCATACAAAGTCAATGTTGCATGTTCAAAAAATCTTTGTTTGCTAACAACCTTGGCATATCAACTTGAAATGTGTTGATGTGTCAGTGTTGCTTTCACAACTTGGTTCTGCTTCCCCAAGTGGCCAAAAGCACAGCCGAACAAGCCATTTTTTTAATCAACCAAAATGTTAAAATTTAGATTCAACTTCAATTTCCTTCAAAAAAAAAAAAAAAAAGAGATATCCAACCTCGTCAGATGCTGGTGCATTGACGTTTTGAGAAATTAAGTTCCCGCACAAACGTCTTGCTAACTGCACTTGCTTTAGCTAACCATCACAATAGGACCACAATTTACTAAATGAAAATCAAGCTTCATTGAAGAACACGTGAAACTACTGATCGAGGCCATTAACTCATTAGGTGAATTATTCTGAGGTATTCTACACAAATCGACAATAAGTGGAGATGCCCCCTGCTGGATATTAGAAAGATTTCAGGTTTACTGGGCCTAACTTTCAAACTAAGAAGTCAAAGTCCACTTTATTGTCAAAGTTTCCACATGTGTTATACATACAGAACATTGAAATACCGTTTCTGGCAGTCCCACAGTGCAAATATAAAAGAACATAAAAAGGAGTTGTCTAGTGTAAGTATTTACAACTAAATAAGCAGCACTCTAAGTTAAACATTTGGCCTTTAACATTCAACTTGTAAAACTAAAAAACGTTGCTTCCTCCTCACTATTTTATACATTGTAAAATCTTGAGACTAGGTGAACACCAGAACCACATTTCTAACCAGTGACATGTACCCAGTCAAAAGCTTATGCAATCTTTACATAATAATACAATTGTTTGAACTTTGCAGCTAAGTTAGTGTTCATGTAAGTCAGTTATTGTAAGTCACATACAAAACTGGAAGCACTAAACAGGTTTGTCTAAGCCTTCTATCATAGTGAGAGATTTCAAAAGCTGAAAACAGAATAAATACACACATTGTTGGTAGTAATGCATTTTTACAGATAATTGTAAGAACAATACTCTTTTGAAGCTTAAGTTAACCACAAAAGTGTAAAACATCTATACAAATGCATCACTGAAAGTTCCTCAATTGAAATAATCTAATGTTACATGTTCTGTGAGGATCTGCTTCACAGCTAATACGATGTCTTAGACATGAACTACGTGACAAAATCTCAGAGCAAGTGTGTACAAAGGGGCATGAAAGGCTAGTCTCATGAAACAGACATCACCAATTGCAATTTGTGACATGCCTCAGGACAGTGAAAATTGGAATTTGGTCTTTGACTAGTCTTTGACACTCTCTGTGATGGCACTCAAAGGGATGATTCATCTCCAGCGTGGTGTGTAAGTGAGCTCAAAAAAAGGAGCTACAGTATATACACTTGTTTAATGGTTGCGAATGCCTCAGGTGAAGTGGGATCAGAGAGTCTCGTGTCCTCGGCTTCACAGCACTTCAACTTCATACATTTGTTCTTGGATGGTTAGGGTTTTTTAACAGTGAGATTAAATCAGGACAAGATATCAGGAGATGTTTGCTCATCACAATATGCCTCCTTTCAGTCTGTCCATTTCTACCCTACTGATAGAATCTGGAGACTACAGCTAAACTTAGAAGAGACAATATATTGCTATTTAACACCTTATTTTTACTGCATACTACAGAGAACAGATTGTATTTGTCATAAAACAGTTAGCGCACATGACTGTTGGATTTTTAGATCTATGTGACTGTCTTATCTGGCCAAAAGCAATTCAGAAAGTCATACAGAACTGCATACCACAAAACGTTGATGTAGTTTTGTGGTATGTCGTTTTGCATAAAGTATACTCTTGCCAGAAAACCGGATAACTGACCACTGTTTATATAAAAGAGAAGGATAAATCAACACAGTTTAAACATAAGGATTTAACAAAATGACTTCGGTTTTCCATTAGATGTAAAAAACAGAGCGGAAAGTGAACCCTTGGTGTGATGTGCTGCTGAAATTTTACACAGATATGTTGAATTTTATAACACGGCCAGCAACCAAGGGCCAAAGCAAACATTATCTTTCCATATTACAGTAAAAAACTTGTGGGTTAACTGATGAATCCCGACGCTTAATGCTATAATGAGATACTTGCCATTGGTCGGTGCCTGCCCTCACTTTGCTATTTTTGTAGTAGTATTTCACTGAGCAAACACCAGCGAAAGCCACCAATATTTGTATTATTTTTATTAATGTAAGTCTAGACAGTTTAATTTCTCTTAGAAACAAGGAGATACTGCTTAGCAAATGTATTTTAATTTCAGTCGATATATATTTTTTATTTAAAGTGCATAGAAATGGATAATTACATGTTTATTTAACTGACTGTAAATGTTGGCAAATATGTGACTTGTTAATTATTATTAATATTGTTGCATTTTTGATTTTCATCACATGCATTAAAAGCAACATATTGGTCATTATAGAAAAATTCAAACATTATTTGGATTTTTACATTTAATACAGTAAGCCTTATTTTGCACTCTCAGGAAGCTGTTGCTTTCCAGATGGCTTGTGTCTGTCCTCTTCATTTAAGAGGTTGGATTATGCAACGAGTCCTGAAAGCAGTCAGCCTGCCGACCTCCATCTTTCACACTGCTCCACTTCCTTCAAAGTTTGTGTTTCCCAGATGTGGAGTGTACTTGTGAAGAGATTACAGCAAGGCAGCGTTCAAGACTCGTTGGCAAACACACTCAAAGAGGAACTTTACCCAATTTCAAATTTCATACACATTATATGTAGTTTAGGACTGTCCAAAAATATTAAAAACACATGAAGAACTTTCCCCTAAACCCAGAAACTAGGGTGATACAACATTGTGATGTCATCAAGTATAAAGTGTGCAATTGCATTTGATTGAAATGTTAAAGCAGGACAATGATTGTGTTCTGTTTCCCAACTGAGGACACCACGAGACAATACAACTTATTTTTGCATAAAAAGAAAACAAACATTATGTAGAAAAAAGCTTTTTTTTAAACAGAGAGTAGTTAACAAATCATTGATTAAACATGGCCATGAAATTGAGAAATTGGAGATTTTACTTCAGCTGTCATTCTGCTATAAAGTCTAAAATTCATGAACTAAATCATCTTTATTTAAGTTATATTGTGTCTTACATACCAATAAAAATAATCCCTTATCTTTATTTAATTCATTTTATTTCCGCCATAAGGTTTTCAATGGCGTGACACAGCTCAATTGTTTCTTGAAATAGCTACACAGGCGGCACAAAAAAACCCTCAAAGTGTGCAAGGTCTTATAAGGATGACGCTCACGGTGTCCGATAAATTACTGCCATCTCTCTTTGTGTATCAACAACATTTCCATCCTGGGACAAAATGATGCCAGCTCACTTCCTTGTCAACAAAGGAAGAGGGGGAACCAGATGGAGAGCTGTTTCTGTGGACTTTAAACAGCCAACACAACAACAGCTCAATAAGCAATGGAACTGAAACTCTCTGACACCCAATTGTTTCCTGAGTTTCTGTGTCCGGCCTTCCGGACCGGAAACTTTTGGGCACCCCCCAGAGGTGAGTTTGAATGTTTGTGTTGATGTGTGCATGCGCTATACTGTAAGTTAGTGAGTGTGTGTGTGTGTGTGTGTGTGTGTGTGTGTGTGTGTGTGTGTGTGTGTGTGTGTGTGTGTGTGTGTGTGTGTGTGTGTGTGTGTGTGTGTGTGTGTGTGTGTGTGTGTATGTGTGTGTGTGTGTGTGTGTGTTTTGTATGTGAGAGCTAGGTGGGATTCTTACTAAGGATGCAGGAAGTACATTGGAAAAATGCCCATTGCTTTTTAAAGATTGTAGGAAAGGATGGGAAAGAAAGACACTGGGCGGTGTTGAACAATGCTGCTAACAGCTGCTCATGTTGACTACAAGGATTACAGTGTGTTCACAGAGGAAAGAGAGTAGTAACCTTGACCTCTGACCCCATAAGACCACACCAATATTACACTTTACGTGGGGTCAAAAGAGTCCAATAGGCACAGACACTGAGTGTATTGGCCATGAGAACACAGTTCACATTCACACTGAACCTCTAACTTCATAGCGTAAAGGACGATAATGAAGAGCAACAGAGCGGTGTAAATAGGCCATGACCTGTTTCCTGCAACAAGCAAGTAAGTAACACTAAAACACTTTCTTTTGGCAATCCAGGTTGCGTTAACTCCACCAAGGACATTATGTTTTCTGTTTGTTTGTCTGTTTGTTGCAGCAGGATAAAAAAAACTTGGAGGAAGGGTGAAGCATGGGCCAAGGGAGAACTCATTCAGTGACCTGGCCTTGGTCAGTGCCCATCTGGTTTGTTTAGTTTCGTAGTGGAATTTATTATTATGTTATTGCTGTGGATTATTGAGCTAACTTTGTATTATGAACAAATTCAAAGTCTTTATATCCAAGGTAATAGGAAGAGAATATTCAACTGCTGTATATAAACCATTGGTGGTAGATGCACATTGTATTATTACATAAAATGTAAATGCACATGACTAGCTAAGGCAACCATTTTCATGTATCTGATGTTCAAGTTACACACTGTTTACACGGGAAAGACGAGGAGAATATACAACGCAACTACCAAAATTGAAACAGACAATAAATAAACTCCATGGGAAACACCAACAATTCTTATTTAGTTATATATTTAACTTTTTGTAACCATATTTAGGAGCAGGCTTGGTCTATAATGTGTTATTGTGTAATAACTGCATGAAATGAATTGCTCATGACCACACTCAGAAAACATATCCTACATGTAATCACACCATAGAAATACATTAAAGAAAAAGGGTATATACAAAATATAACCGCAAAAAATAGAAGGAAATGAGTTTTATTCGATTTATATTTCAATCAGCAAGCATCAGAATAGCTACATGAGTTCGTAAGTAGCTACTACTGTATGCGTAGGGGGACAAATTAGAGCTGAAAGGAGGAGGAAGAGGCATCTCAAACATGTTCCTCTACCACCATCTGGTGTAAGTAATATACCATTACATTTTTCAAATATCAACAAAACATATCGTAGGTTTGGAATTTTTATACTGACTTAAAAAATATCCCCTTTTCTGTCATATCATTTCAGTTCTTATTTGTACAAAAATGCATCAAAAGTATTTTATTTTGAAAATCTCGGATCTGTTGTTACCCGGAAGTACCTTCGTGTTATTGTGCTAACGATGTGTCATCACCCCTTAAGGGTGGTAACAGCAATTGTTGGGGAAAATAAGAGTACAAGACCAGTGTTATTTTTTCTTTAGGGGTCCGTTACAGACAGCTAAGTTATATTGTCTTTGTGGACAGGCTGTCATACGGTTAACACGACAGCAAGAGTTACTTACGTTCTCTAACTGCTAAGC
The DNA here is from genome assembly GCF_036324505.1 of Eleginops maclovinus. Lineage (NCBI taxonomy): Eukaryota > Metazoa > Chordata > Actinopteri > Perciformes > Eleginopidae > Eleginops > Eleginops maclovinus. Next base: position 8,145,776 of record NC_086367.1, read on the forward strand.
TACTTTTGTCTTCCTCAACTGCACCGTTAGCATCGGGCTAACTGGCTGATCCCCAGTCTACCTGACGGGACGGGGGAGAGATGTCCTGCAGCTTATTGGAGTTCTGTCGGCTCCAGGAGCTCAAAACGGTCAGGGACTACTTGTTCCAGAGCCAGAAAAACGAGCCAGTGGAGGAGAAAAATCTAACAGGTGAGTTAACCCAGGCTAACGTTACATAGACAAGGCTAATGCAAGTTTGTAGCATGCTATAGCACATAAATTCACTTTTAGCCAAAGTGACTTTAGTCCAGTAAGCTTCCTCTAGAACTTAGCTTAATAATGTCACAACACTGTAGCTTAAAGTTGCAAAGGGAGATTGATCTGTTTGTCTTGAACTATCTGTACATTATTTTTTGGTTTCAGGTGATTATTTTAGATTAGATTAGATTAGATTCAACTTCATTGTCATTGTGCAAAGTACAGGTACAAGCCAATGAAATGCAGTTAGCATCCAACCAGCAGTGCAAAGATGTACTATAATATATACAGAGAGAAAATACATTACTATATACAAATGTTATACCAGTAAGTATTTAGGGATTGTATATGCAGTATCTACAGATTGTATATGCAGTATCTACAGATTCACAGTATAAACAGTATAAACAACCAGTACAGTTGGTTGTGTGTACATTACTTATATGAACAGTATATTAGTTCAATCAATGCAGGATGAATAGTGCGATAACATGTTCGTTATTTACAGTAACAGTGCAGTAGTGAGTGCAATGATGATATATGGGTTATGTGTGCAAACAGCAACAGTATAAGCAGTGTAAACAGTTTAAGCAGTAATGCAGTAAGTTTAAGGTTATGTGTACAGTATCATATGAGCATTGACGTTATTCAGTCAATGGAGATATGAATAGTGCAATGAACGAGTTCTACAAGTACCAAACAGTACAGTAGTGAGTGCAATGGTGCTAATGGAGGGAGGGAGTGGAGTTCAACAGGGGCACAGCCTCATGAAAGAAGCTTTTTCTCAGCCTACTGGTGCGGGAGCGGAGGCTTCTGTAACGCCTACCGGACGGGAGTAGAGTGAAAAGTCTGTTGTTAGGGTGTGAGGCATCGTTAATGATGCCTCTGGTCTTGCCCAGACAACATTTTTGAAAAATGTTCTCGATGGTGGGTAGCTGTGTGCCGGTGATCCGTTGGGCGGTTTTCACCCCCCGCTGGAGTGCTTTGCGGTCTGATGCGGCGCAGTTGCCGTACCATACTATGATGCAGTTTGTAAGTATGCTCTCAATGGTACAGCGGTAGAAGTCCACCAGCATCCTGGGACAGAGGTGAGCTTTCTTAAGGCTCCTTAGAAAGTACAGATGCTGCTGCGCCTTTTTGACCAGGGTGGAGGAGTTTTTGGCCCAGGTGAGATCATCGGAGATGTGGATGCCAAGGAACGTGAAGCTAGACACACACTCCACTGCAGCTCTGTTGATGCAGATAGGGGGGTGTGCATGGCTCCCAGCCCGCCTGAAGTCCACGATAATCTCCTTGGTCTTCTCGGTGTTGAGCGCCAGGTTTTTATCAGCAAACCACGTAGCCAGGTGCCGTACTTCTTCCCTGTAGGCCGTCTCGTCGTCACCTCTGATCAGGCCTACCACCGTAATGTCATCTGCGAACTTGATTATGGTGTTGGAGCCATAAACAGGTACACAGTCGTGGGTGAACAGGGAGTACAGGAGGGGACTCATCACGCAGCCTTGTGGCACACCGGTGTTCAGGGTGATAGTAGCAGAGGAGAGGTTGTCTATCCTAACAGACTGGGGGTCTGTTCGTCAGAAAGTCCAGCGTCCAGTTGCAGAGGGATGGGTTGATACCAAGCTGGCTAAGCTTGGAGATCATATCTATATATAATATATATATATAGATAGATAGATGGATAGATTTTTCCTTCCAAAATTGGGAAATTGTTTTGTCACAGCAGCTGTTTTGTCCAGCATTACACAGAGTTAGACATATTTAAAAGATAGAAATATAATATAAATGAACATTTAACAGCGAATATTTACAAATTCACAGAAGAAAAGACATATAGCACTAGAGTATCCACAATTGTATAATATAACCGTTCTGTTAGTGCTGTAGAAAGAAATATAATGCAATGCTTCTTACATAAATCCCATTAAAAACTACTATTGTCTAACTGCCTTAATGTAGTTATAAATCATTTGATGGTAAGGCTCTGCAAAGTGAATGATGAAGAAGCTCCATCTGTGCTGTGCAATACCATCAGCAGGGTGCTGAAAGGGAGGAGGAAAAAGTGTCTGCCCTTTTGGCTATGAGTCATCCCACATGAGGCACCTGAACACATCAATGCAGGATGCTCAACAAAGGAGAACACACCGACAGGGGCTCTAATGCCCTTTCATGCGCTTAAACTATGGTGTCATCACCTTTAATCTTGTACCGCAAGGACATCAACACACACACACACACACACACACACACACACACACACACACACACACACACACACACACACACACACACACACACACACACATTGCACAATGCATTATTAATGTCCATAGCAACAGGATTTCATTTTGGATTTTGCAACATCACTTGGTTCCCACACTCTTGGATGTGATAAGGTTATATCCCTGGAGATGTTCTATTACTCCTTTCCCTCGCTCTCATTTATTTTTTATGGTTGGGTACCGTGTCATTAGCAAGTCTTTACTGGTTGGATGCCACACTTTCCTATTGCCTGGAAAATAAGTCTGTTTTTTATGAATTTTAAGATCACTGTTATGTTTGCTCAGTTATATTAGAATCAGCATGAATTCACAAATGAATACCAATTGTAATTTCCCTTACAGAAAATGATCTGTCCTGGGAGACCTCTGAGTGGGAGTCGGCATGGGATAGTGGTGAAAACAAAGAGGAGGAAACAACTTCTGCCACAAAGGTCTGTCATTATTTCTCTTTATTTTCATTATACAGCCTTTCTCCATACACTTTTTATGTGCATGTGCAATAGAAAAACCTACGTGGAAATGTGGAAAATGAAAACAATCTTGAAATATGGCAAGAATGTTTTTAAACACAGCCAACCTGGAAAAGTTTGTGTGTCCGTTAAAGCAAAATGTGACCAAGTGGACTGCCAACAGATGACAAAAAACAAGGGTGCAACTGGACATACATGGTTTATGGGGTTATCACTAGCAGAATAAAGGGAAAGTTGCCCTCCCACTGACTTTCCTCTACACTCCGCAGGTGGAGGAGGAGCCCACAGATCAGAGGTCCCCCTGGTTGCAGGACTGTGTAGTCTCCCTTTCGCCCTGCGCCGACCTGCTGGTTGTGGCCCATGAACAGAAGGCTGTCTTTCTCTCAGGTCAGATATTCTAACACTCACTTATCTTTTAGCACACAGAGGAGTTATACATTGCTGTTAATGATTATTGTTTGTTACAGCTAAGTGGCGTACAGATGACAGCGGCAGAGAGGAGATGACCCTGGCTGTGTCCTGGACAGGAGTGCTCAGCACTGATGAAGGGTAAGCATTAGCTTGATAACTTAGGCCAAGTGATTTAGAAACTATGGAAGATAAAGAAAGTCACATCGAAAATGGATAGTTGTTTGACAGTGGGGAAACAAATAAACATGAGCTAATGCTTAAGTGCTTCTAAGTTTTTTTGAGAGAGAGAGCTGTACAGTAAACATTTGCTACTTTGTGTGTGTCTCCTTATAACAGAGAGTGTGTGAGCAGCTCCATCTGCATACCATTGGCAAGCCAGAAGAGGTAAGAAATACCGAAACAGGAAATAGAGGGAAATGCAGAATGGTTTTTCCTGTGTTTATGTACATGACAACGTGTGTATGTTTATGTGTGTAGGAGTTCCACAGGAAGGCCTGATTGGACATGTGTGGTCGTGGGTTTCACTTCTGGCTACGTCCGCTTCTACACAGAGGTACGTCCCCGTGTATAACAACGCTTCGTTAGCCTGTGCACCATGAGCATTAAGCAGAAAAAATCAAATGAAGGCATCCAATAAATACTCAGGAATGTTGGTATTAAATGTGAGGCCGACCTTTTCTGCTCAGAATGGCGTTCTCCTCCTGGCCCAGCTGCTGCATGAGGACCCTGTGTTGAGGCTCAAGTGTCGCACGTATGAGATCCCTCGTCATCCGGGAGTGACTGAGCAGGTAACACACACTCTAAACACACCTGTCAGAACTGTATGAAAATAATGATCAAATTCTTTTATATTTTGGGATATACACTTGCAAACTTGTCAAAAGTTGTAAATATAGTGGCTAGAAACTATATTTGAATTTATATAGTTTCTAGCCACTAAGAACCACCACGTTTTAAGACTACATTCCCACATTGGAAAACACACATTTACTGCTCATCATCAAATCTGATGACAATTCCCACACTCTCACACACCATATTAGCCGGGAACTAAAGCCAGCCGCTAACGAACACAGCACACAGTCTTTGCTGGTTGCCTAGCAACATCATCGGGACTCTCAGAACTCAGGTTTTGATTAGTAAAAACAATCCCCACATAACCCCATAAGAAAACGTACTCCTTGTTCCTTATCTTTTGATTGTGTCCCTCCATGTGCTGTGGCAGATGTTTGATAACTGTGTATTTTTTTCTGTCACAGCATGAAGAGTTAAGCATCCTGTACCCCGCTGCTCTGGTCACCATCGACGGCTTCAGCCTCTTTCAGTCTCTGCGGGCCTGCAAGAACCAGGTGGCAAGAGGTACTGCTGTGTGTGTGTGTGTGTGTGTGTGTGTGTGTGTGTGTGTGTGTGTGTGTGTGTGTGTGTGTGTGTGTGTGTGTGTGTGTGTGTGTGTGTGTGTGTGTGTGTGTGTGTGTGTGTGTGTGTGTGTGTGTGTGTGTGTGTGTGTGTGTGTGTGTGTGTGTGTGTGTGTGTGTGTGTGTGTGTGTGCACATCCAGCTGGCTTGGTGTTTAAAGTGTAACATAAGAATCATAGGGTTTTAGTGTACAGAGTTTTCTATTTTTTGAAGTGTTTTTTGTTGTGCTGAGATGCGTTCTTCTCTTGCTGGCTGTTTGGATAGTGTTTGCCACAATGCATTCAGGTACTAAGGAGACATACACAACACTACAACTGCCCCACACAGCCCGCTTTAGACTCTTAGATTAGCAACCATGCTTCAGTGAGTTTTCTCTGAGCATCTAGTTGTGTGTGTGTGTGTGTGTGTGTGTGTGTGTGTGTGTGTGTGTGTGTGTGTGTGTGTGTGTGTGTCTTCCATTTAATGTGCCCAAATTCCTGTCACTGTTAGTTTACGTGTTTTAAATGTTGCTTAATTTCTAGACGTGACTCCTAGCTGTCGATTATAAAAACCTTGTCAAACGTTTGGTGCTTCAATGACAAGCTGCGTTCTGTATCCACTCAGCGGCAGCAGCAGGCAGTGATGTGATCCAGCCTCCCCCCCTGGCCTATAAGAAGTGGGGTCTGCAGGACATGGACGCCATTGTGGACCACTGTAGTGTGGGTAGGAAATATTTGTTTAATTATCACTTATAATATACTGAGTGGTGTTTTTGGCTGAACTTCTTAAAATACAATTTAAAAGAGTGATGACAGGAAACACTTATTCAAGTTTCTTTCCCCACTTTCCTCCCGTCTCTCCTGCTGTTAGGTGTGATGACGCTGTGTGTGTTTGACCAGATGAAGAACGCTTCTATCCTGGGGGGGTTTCATGCTTCAGTCAAGGGAAACCCCCCCGCTATGAGCCAGTATGTCACTGTGGGGGGTGGGCCATACACAGGCTTCTACTATGCTGTGGAGGTGAGTGAGAGCGAAGGAGCAGGCTGTTTGTTTTCCAATGAGAACTAAAGAAAAGGCTAAGGCAACTAAACCGTATAACTGTGTGTTCAGGACAGGGCCAGGCCTAAGAGTGTTTTGGGAGAGTGAACTCAGCTGTTGGTGTCTCTCTGTTTGTCTTTAGGGAAGCTCCCAGCCTCTCCTCTCTCACGTGGCTCTGGCTGTGGCCAGTAAACTCACCTCAGCTCTCTTCAGTGCTGCAAGGTACAGGTGTGTGTGTGTGTGTGTGTGTGTGTGTGTGTGTGTGTGTGTGTGTGTGTGTGTGTGTGTGTGTGTGTGTGTGTGTGTGTGTGTGTGTGTGTGTGTGTGTGTGTGTGTGTGTGTGTGTGTGTGTGTGTGTGTGTGTGTGTGTGTGTGTGTGTAAAATCAGAATACTTCATCTATCCATGTGGAAATTAGGTTTTGTGACAGTTGTTCCATTTAAGAAATAATAAATAAAGGTATGGAATAACAATATTTTAACAAACATACGTTGTAAGTAAGAGTGTGCTAAAAATAAAATAGAATTACGATAATTATCTTAACCTAAGAAGGGTGTATTTGCACTTCCATGTGGGTATATGTAAGCCTCAATTAACAATATTTTTACCAAACAGGATGCTATTTGAACTGTTTAACTGTTCTCGTGAAAATAAATAAATTGCTAATTGTATTTGTTAAAATGTATTAACTTATTTACAAAATAAAATAAAAAAAAGTTCTTTATTTTTTACTATATATGATGTATAAGACAACTTATATAAAAGTATGCAAATTAAGACCATCATTATTTAAAAACAAAACAATGTAAACTAAATGACTAAACTAAAAACTTGACTAAACTAATGACCACATTTATGTTGTGCATGACTTTAACGATAAATAGGGTTGTCCAATGTTTCCTCTGCCAGTGTGAGATTTATCTCCTGTCTCATACACACTTGAAGAATGACTGGGCACTGTTGATAGTTCTATTCTGCTCCAACAGCACAAAGCAGCCCGATCAATACTGTGAAATATAGCCTGCTTTCTGCTCAATGCTGCAGGAGGGTAGTTTGCTCCCCCCCCTGAATGTCCTTTCATTCTCTTTCTGGTGTATCTCAACTGCCTGTCAGTCGCCTTCTCTCCTTTTATTACTTATTCCAACTTTCTAGTCTCCCTTTATCAATTTTTTCACATAGATGCATCATCAAATTTTCCCTCTTGTTTTCCTCCCAGTGGATGGTTGGGTTGGAACAAGCATAAGAATGAAGAGGAAGCCGTCCAGAAACAGAAGCCGAAGGTGGAACCTGCCACGGCCCTGACCATCAGGTACCGGCTCTGATATCGCAACACAAATGCATCATGGCCCCATGGAGCTTGTTCATGGACCTCCATCGTTCGTTCTCTTAAATCCCCTTCCCCTCAGATTTGGTCTCCCAGACTCTCGTCGCCATGGCGAGTCCATCTGTCTATCCCCCTGCAACACACTGGCCGGAGTGACGGATGACTTTGGTAGAGTCACGCTGCTGGACTTGGCAAGGGGCGTGGCCATCCGCATGTGGAAAGGTGAGGAGAAAGAAAAGAAAAGAGACCAAGGACCAAGAAGGGAACTATAAAGATGTTTGTAGTAAAGATGCTCAACTCATGATGCTCAGTAGTATTGGCGCTTTATTTCTCATGGCAGATAAAGGCATTAAATGTAATATCGGCATGGGACAGATATTAACACATTTTCACAATAAGACTCACAAGATGTAAAAGGTCAAATGTGCTGGGTTTGTGCCGACTTTTAAGTATTGCCTTAGGGACAGCGTCTTCCAAGCTTGTTGAGATAAGATGAAATTGCTAGTTTTTGTTTAAAGATGTTACATGAAAGTAAATATGTCATGTGTAACATTTTACACAAGTTAAAGTGATTTTCCTATTACACCTAATTGTTGTGTACTTTGGTAAAACGATCTCCATTATGTCTGCATCTACCAGTCAGCCATCACTACGATAGTGGGCTTAATAATAATAATACAATAAATATCTTGAATCCTAATAATATGGTTATTCCACTAAGGATACTTGATGTTCTCTCCATGAGGTGAGAAAATGAAATTAGACAATCAATCAATCAAAGTTTATTTATGCAGCCCAATATCACACGTTTTACTTTTCTCTCAGTGGATTTTACAGTTTGTACAGAATATGAATATGACTCCGAAAATATTGCAATATCGAAGATTGTCAAAAATCCAATATTGTGCTCCCTTTATTTAACCCTTAAATGTTGTCTATTAAACATCAAGGGAATCTGTTCCTTCTTTATGATCAATAATGATGCCGTGCATTTAATCAAACATTTTATGAGTCCCTGAAATGCAAATGTGACCATTCATTAATTTAACACTCTGCAGGTTACAGAGATGCCCAGCTGGGATGGCTGCAGGTTCCAGAGGAGCGAGTCGATCGGGAGTCATCCCCCTCTGCCTCCCACCCAAGACGCCATGCTTTGTTCCTGGTCATCTACGCACCGCGCAGAGGAATCCTGGAGGTGTGGGGGATGCAGCACGGGCCCCGAGTCGGAGCCTTCACTGTGGGCAAACACTGCAGGTACAAACATGCACACACGCAAGACAGATGAGTCTTAGCCTTAAAAGCATCACAAAAAGCATGTACTGTACACTCACACTGTAAAACAAATGTGAAATGTAAATGATTCTCTCATTTATGTGTTTGCGCACTTTCAGACTGCTGTATGCTGGCTACCGTCTGATGGGGGTGAACAGTGTGACCAGTAAGGGCTGGCAGCTCCACACACAACAGGTGTGTCTGCTGGATCCCACCACAGGAGCTCTGAGGACCGTCAACATCCCCTTCCACCTGGCCCTCAGGTTGGTACACACAGGAAAACACACACACATTCACTTTAAAGAAACTGTAGATCAGCTGTTTGTCATGCAGCGCAATCTTTTTTTTTGGGGGGGGGGGGACTTTTTGCCTTTAATCGGATAGGACAGTGGAGAGTGACAGGAAAGTGGGAGAGAGAGTCGGGGTGGGATCCGGAAAGGACCATGGGTCAGGAATCGAACCCAGGTCGCCGGCGTACGGTGCAGGTGCCCCAGCCAGTTGCGCCACGGCCGGGGCCTATGCAGCGCAATTTAAAGGAATAGTGCACGACCTCTGTATCTCATTTGTTTAGAGCATGTTAGACACATATTCCTTATTTTTGTACATATTTCAATTGCTAATTTTGGCAAGAACCCTATTTGGACAATGCTAATGAATGTTAAGGTGATAGAATTTATAATAACTTGACCTATCATTTGTGTTTGGAAGGTTTTCAACCACAGCTACAAAAGTCATCATACTCTTTCAAAACGCTTACCCTCAACCATGGATTTTTAGACTGAGATACCTTGTCCCTAGTCTACACGCGTTTTTAAGAGACCCTTTGAGTGCTGCACGGAATCCATTCAAACCGTAACTCTGTCCATTTCAGTGACAAGAAGAGCGAGCGAGCCAAAGACATGCACCTGTTAAAGAAACTCACTACTCTACTCAGGAGCAGAGAGTTGGAGCCTGGTAAGAGATCCAAGAGAGCTGAAAGGAGGGTTAGATATAATTCTCTAAGCTGAGATAGGTCGCAATCCATCCATTTCTAAATCTGCTCCCTCTACTTTTCTTTCAGATATATTGGAGAGCGAAGCCAAAAGTGCGCTGCTGGACATCAAACATCCCGCCATTAAAAAGCAGGTATGAACAAACACTAATCGAGAGGCCTATTTCTCGGGGTAACAGTTGCATTTCTAATTGCAGTCTTTGTGCTTTCCTTATAGGCTTTGGAGTCCCTGCTGTCCAATAAGAATGCTCCTGTCTCTTGTCTTACTAACATCACATCCGCATTATATGACACTCTCAAGCAACAAGGTAATGATTCAGTTTATGTTTAAGAAGAACCATATTGTTTTGGTATATCTAAGATGTAATAATCAAAGTGTCCTATACTGGTATCAAAAAAGTAGTCCAGCTAATTGGCTAAAATGGGACCGAGTGTAAATGTGAAGTTTTGTACATATCATACAAATGGATATGAGTGTCTCTTTTTGATATTTTTGTGTCATTACAGACCCAGATGAAGTGGATCCAGCTCTACAGCAGCTCTGCTCCTCTCAGCTGAAACTGCTTCAGCTCTACTCTGACATCCAGCAGCTGCACTCCGCTGCAGACACAGAGGCCTGCTCCGAAAATGTGAGAGGACACACCTACAGAAAGCTCGTTCATAGTACTCACATAAACAACAATCCTTAAAACAACATGTAGGACATACAGGTCCAGATATATGGAACCGTAAAACAAAAACATAAAATAACATGGTACACTGAAGGCCGTAAACACAGGTAGTGTGGTCAAACAGAGGTAAGAATTTGTTCATTTGTTTTTTCATCAAACAAATTGTTTGAGTATTAGTCGAGTAGGAATTGTTAAAGTCTAGGAAAGCCCTCGAAAGAACAGGCTCCCAATGTTGCTATTTTTTCTAATATTTATTTAAATATGAATTCATGCTGCAGGTCCTTATGAGCTATCATTGCCTTATTTTGTTTGCTTGTTTTTTCCTCACTTAAAAGGATGTACACTAATAAATATAGATGTTGTGCCCGACCAGGAGGAGTCTCTGGAAGGCATAGAGGAGGAACTGTCTCGTGTTGGTCCGACCCTGCAACGCTACGCTCAGCTCACCACGAGACCCAGTGTGTCCTTCGCCCAGGACTTGCCCGACTCCCTCCTGCCGGCCAGGGCCTTCCTCTCTCAGATGGAATGCGCCGAGGGAGAGGAGCTGAGAGTTATCCGTGGCTCGGAATCAGAATGGAATCAGCTAGGTAGGGTAACATCACGCTACTGCCACTATATGCAGCATTATGTCACTGACAAATAAATAGAACCCTGAGTATAAAGAGGATAGAATCTCAGTGGGGTGTTTAAGTGTTTGTCTTATACCAGTGAGATATTCAAAACAACAACAAAGGTTTATGGGGGAGAACAGAAATGCAATTTAACCTTTTGATGTACAGAAACCTCAGTGACCTCAGACATATTGAGTACACTTGAATCCAGAATTTTCTCTTGTGTTTCCTTTGCAGGGAACTTTATGTTCTGGGGCTGTCTGTGTGGAAAGAACCCCATCCATAAAATGTGTGATACACTGCAGCAGGCAGGCATCAGTCCTCAGCAGCTCCTGGTAAGATGGATGAAGAGGCTGATGTGAAAATGACGTGTGGTTTCTGTTATTATTCAAATGTAATCATGTGTCAATAACCTAAGAACAGTTTGAAAAAAAGGTTTTCCCAGGTTAGTATTCTTAAAGTTTCTTTAAAAATAACCTTATGTGAAACTGGTGGGAACATTTATTTTCTAAACTACCCTTTTAAAGAAACAGTGAATACATAATTTTTTTTCCAGGATCATGTCTGTTGTTGTAATACTCATTTCCACCACTATAGCATGCACTGAAAATATATAAAAGATTTCGTAGGATTGATTCCAGGCAAAATAAAGACCTGACTAATTATACAATATATATGAGTCCCTAATGTTTAGAGTGCAAGGAGATATTCAACTCACCTATTTAGAACATGGGGTAATGGCACACTTCAACTCTGTGTGCTGAAAGAAATACTACAACAGCAAACACTTCAAAATGATCCTCACATACATTTCTTCACCTGTTCTTAAGTTATAAACACAGGAGAGAAAGCTCTGTAAATCCTCCTTAGATAATGGTCACCAGATTATTTTTGTAGAATGTTTCCTATAGCCCTAAAAACATCCATGTGTAAAAATGCGAATGACGGCAATCCATTAAAGACATTCTTCTTCCCTTCAGTCCCTGTTGCTGAGTGTGTGGTTGCAAAGAGAGAAGGAAGTGCTACAGAAACCAGAAGAAACTGTTAAAAATCTACACAAACTACTCATCGCCCTCAGCAACATGAAAGGTATGTGCATGTTACAGTGTGCTGACATGTTAGCTCAAGTGTCTGTCAGTCAGACCATAAAAGAGGATTAGAAGAGAATCACCATTTCTTCTTCTTCTTCTTCTTCTTCTTCTTCTTCTTCTTCTTCTTCTTCTTCTTCTTCTTCTTCTTCTTCTTCTTCCTCTCTCCTCTCTCCTCTCTCCTCTCTCCTCTCAATAGGTGCAGTTGAGGAGTCCTGGGACCCCCAGTCTATCTCCCCCTGGTGGCAGCAGGTCCGCACTACATGCATCCAGTCCCACAACGCTGCTGCTGCTCTGCTGGCTGCTTTCGTGGCTCACCGCGCTACCAAAGCTAGCATCACAAGCCGGGCTGACAGCAAGGTAGGGAGGTCTCATGCACACACACACAGATACACAGATAGACATAAAGATTTGAAACAAAGCACTATGACCTCATTTCTTTTGGGTCTAATATCAACACTTAAACCATACTTCCTGACATCCTGCCTGTTTTTATTTGGTGTGTGACAGTTTCAGTCGGAGTGGGAGGCTGTGTCCCTAGAGCTGGAGCAGTGGGTGGTGTGTGTTCGCCAGCTGGAGGATGTGTTGGTGCTACAGACTCTGCTGTTGGTGCCTTCTCCTCAGGGCACGACAGGGGGCGCTGCACCACAGTGCTCCATCAAAACACTACTGGAGGGAGGCACAGGTAGACCATAAAGATGTTCCTCATGGACGTTCACAGGCAGACGGCATTATTCCTACATGCTTCTTTTTTAATGTTTTCCTTTTGTATGAAGTTTTTTCATTCTTTCTTTTTGTTTCTTCTCTCGGTACCCATGTCCTGGTTTTTAGTTCAGAGCACAGATAGATCGTCTTGTATTTTGTTGCTAATAATGTTCTTTTCACCACTATCTATATAGGCGGCATTGCCGACAGTGTCTCAAAGTGGGTGTTCAGGCACAGCTTGGCCCCTGAGCGATTGAAGGAGATTCTCCAGAAGAAAGAAGAAGCAGATGAAAAACTGGAGCAGAAGTCCGGGGAAGGAAAGGAGCCGGAGAGTCAAGAGTCCACAGACAGGACAGCAGGTAAGAACTTAGGGCTGAATGAGATCTCATATCAAATCTTGTCCTCTGATATTTTTTGTTGTTGAATACAGGCAAATTAAGATTCAACTGTTAATGGTGTTAATGACCTTTGTATATTCCTTAATAATTTCTTGAGCTATGTAATGATTAACATGCCATTTCATTCTGTGTTTTACAGAGCTGCTGGTGGCGGTTTGCCAGCGTTTCCCTCACTCCCTCTCTCCGGACCTGCTCTTCGCCCACTGCTGCTGGGAATATGTAGTGCAGTGGAACAAAGACCCCGAGGTACACATTCACACATTCACATACACATAAGTCTCTGTGTTTAATAATATAGTTAGAAAGAATTCCAATTCAAAATGTATATTCCAAGTTCCAATTCAATGTTCCAATCCCAAATTCCAATTCCAGGTTCAAATTCCAAATCTCAAAATTGTAATTTCAGATTCAAGGTTCTAGGTTTCAATTCCAAATTCCAATTTCAAATTCATATTCAAGGTTCTAATACCACATTCTAAACTGCTCATTTAAATTCCAATTGAAATCCCAAATCCACTTCCTATTCCACTTACATTTCCAAGTTCTGATTCCAAATTCCAATTCCAGGTTCTCATTCCACATTCTACTTATATTCCAAATGTAAATTCCAAATGCACATTCCAATTCCACATTCCAATTAAAGGTTCTAATTCTGATTCCAGGTCGAATTCCACATTCTACGTACATTCCAAATGTAAATTCCCAATTCAAAATTCCAATTCCATGTTCCAATTCCAGTTTCACATTTAAAATTCCAGGTTACAACTATTTTCTATACATGTTTTATTTGTGCTAAAGCTCGAAAAGTTCTCTGTAAAGATTACCATTATGATTTTAATAATTAATCTGGACTGACCCCTGCTTCTCTCCCTAGGAGGGCCAATATTTGTGGTGTGCTGTGGAACATTTGAAGCTGGTCTCCAGTCCACATATCCAGCTAGGTGAGAGGCTTTTCCATCCAATAATGTAAAATAACAATTTTTCGTATCCATCTAACAATATGTCAACTCTATTATTGTGGGAAAGGGTGAACTTCTCGTTAGTATGCATGAAATAACAGCTCAAATATGTCGTCAGAGTGAAAGTAATACAGCAGCAGAAGTCATATCGATGTCCCCTCTAATCAGTACGTTCTGAAAGAGACGGTCACTGTGCTGTTGGGTTTCCTCAGGTATTTCTGCGATGATGTGGAGCACATTCATCGTGAAGCGCTTCTCAGCAGCGGCCTACCTCATGGAGAAGGTAAGTCACACACGTACAGTATGCCTATGTGTTGTTGAGTCCGAGAGGAAGTAAATAATGCTCACAGTTCTTGTTCCTAGGTGGGGAAGGCCCCCAAAGATCGCTTATGTCGACGGGTAAGTACATTTGATTTATTTCTGATGTAAAAGTGTGTAATGACTTTGTTAGGATGCTTTTATTAAGGACATGTGTTTGTGTGCAGGATGTTGGGATGGGAGACAAAGCTGTGACGTCTTTCCTGGGCTGCTGTGTGCAGCTGCTGCAGATCCTCATGGAGGTGACTGGAGCATTGGTTAAAAATACGAGCCCTTTGTCTTTTATAGATTACTCTGTAAGTAAAGAGATTCCTGTAAATAGCATGGAGAAACCTACCACTAGCCCTACTAACCACACCTGTACTTGAGACACATTTGATGTAGCATGCTGCTTGCAATTAGAATCGGTGTCTGATATGGGTTCTTCACAAAACTGTTCAGTCACCTTGTTACAAATATCCTAAAGTTAAGGAGATACACTACAGGTCAGTAGGGTTAACATTATAGCTGATAGATATCACCATGAAACTTCCTCCCGTCTGTTTCCTACACTATGACAATTATTGTTTCATTACATTTTAAGAAATTCTATGTTTAGACGCTATTATCTTATATTTTCTAATTTGCATACAGATGTTTACATTTGAACATTAGATAAAGCAAGGGTTTTTTATGAACGGCCCCAAAAAAACATGTTAAATCTGTAAGAAAAATTGTACTTGAAAAAACAGCCCTTCATTTAATTTAAATATACTTTTATTAAAAGGCATACATTTTGCAAGACACATCAGAATGAAACCATGTTCCCCATTTTAAATCCATAGTTTTCATAAATTCCATCTGAAACCTTATGTCTTAACCTAATGCTCACTTTTTGTTAATAAAGTATGACAAAGTTTTAAAATGCACACCTAAACCTGTATATAGAAGTTTCTTTTCAATAGCCTTACAATGGACTTTTAACATTGACCTGTAGTGACCCACCTTCAATGTAGAGCATATTGACTTCAAAGCTCAGTTGTTTGTTAGCTGCAGGTTACGAGCTTCCACATCCTGCCTGTGTAAGTTGCACACTGACTGGTGATTGGCTGGCATGTCACAAATCCTGCTCGTATTAAACTCAGCTAAGAGAAGCCTTCAGCAGATGAAATGGAAAATGGCCTTCTATTGTCAGCAGGATCCTGCTCAGTGAATCTCAAACCTCACAGTGCTGGGACAATAAGCAAAGCACACTGTTTGAGCGCTTTACATGTGTGCATGTGTGTACCCTGCACTTTAAATGTGTGGTCACATGGTTAATTATGATGTGAACACACACACACGCTTCTCTCATCATCATCTCTTGTGGTGCGTGTTCCCGCAGGCGGACTCTGCTGTGGAGGAGGTCTCTGCCCCGGAGCTGTCGATGGAGGAGGCGTGGTGCGGGGCCGAGGGCCCAGCGTCACTAGCTGAAATGGCCCTGGAGCAGCGAGGCGTCCACTACCCTCTGGTGCAGCACCACTGCCTGGTCGCCTCCCTGCTACATGCTGCTATGACCTTTAGCCTGAAGGTCAAACCTCTCAGCCTGTTTGACAGCAAGGTGAGGAGACTGCTGATACACTTTTCTTCTAATAGTATGTCCTATAGAGTTATTTGTTTACCAACATGTTTGTGTGTGCTTCCTCAGGGTAAGAATGCTTTCTTCAGAGATCTGACCACCATCCAGCTGATGCCCAGTGGAGACATGGACCCCTGCCTGGTGTCCCTAAGACAAGAGGTGAGGGCTGGAGTTAAAACTACAGGTCATCAGAACAGATGGTTTGTCGAGACAACCATCTCCTCTCTCTCCGTACCCGTCCTCTTATCTACGCTTCCCTGGTTCCTCCTGTGTTTAGTTCCTCCTCCGGGTGCTGACAGCCTGGGTGCAGGCGATCAACGATCCCTCCAGCTCAGCCTCCGGCAACTCGTCCCCCTCTCCACCATCGAATGGCCCCAAGGCTGACTGGTGGCCCTCGCTGTGTTTGGAGCTGGGCTCCCTGCTGCAGGTCAACCCCGACATCCTGAGGCGGCACCTGGTCTGCGAGCTCTACAACCAGGGCCTTGACCCCCGCGCTGAGGAGGCAAGTGAACACGTGCTTTCCTTTGTTGCAGGCTAACAATAAAGCTTTCTCCTGACCACGAGCCTGATACAGTTCTCTTCTGACTCTTCTTATTACCCTCCAGGTGATGCTGGAGGTGGAGGATAAGGACGTGCTGGGCTCCCAGCTGCTGGTGCTGACGGGACAGAGGCTGAGCTACTGTCTGCTCCATAGCCAGAGTCAGACACAGTCCGCTATGGAGCTGCTGGCCCGCCTGCCCCCCACCCTCTGCACATGGCTCAAGGCAATGGTGAGCCACCGAACAATGTCATCTTTAACACTGAACCACAAATCCTCAAATCAGCATTACTGTCTGCAGCTAAAGAGCTACCAAAGCTAACGGTCTATGGAGTAATGTTTCTCAGTGTTCTCACTCAGCAGGATTTTTTTTAAATGTACCTTGCTGCCTGTTAAACAACGCAGTATATATAATGTGTTGTTTTGTCCTGTAGGACCCCAGCGAGCTGCGCTGCCCCCTCGTCCCCTTAGCCCAGACCAGCAGGCTGGTCGGCCGGCTGGTTGAAATCCTGCCGGAGAACCACGCCCAGTACAGCCTGGCCCTGCACCTGTTGGAGGCGGTGGAGGCCCTCTCTGTTGAGGGCTGACCCTGAGACAGGGCAGCATAGTCAGTGAAGGCGGGTGGAGAGAAGGAAATAAAGAAAGAAAACAAGGTCCGTACCACTTTAGGGGAACGAGAACATATGATTAACGGCCTTCTGAACCTCTTTGTCATGGAGATTTTGTGTTTCGTCACTCAGCTCATGTTAACAATATATCTTTGTTCTCACAACGTAATCGTAGAAAGATCAATAGGGCTCTGATAGCCTATTTTAACCCTTATTTTTTAAAATCCATCATATTTTCTGCGCATGTAACATCAATTGTATTGTGTTATTGAAGATTATTGTCTGAAAAATACATTTAAGGAATGGTTATTATTGGACAGGGCATGTTTGTCTGAGGAACCTTAGAGATCACATGTCAGTGTTGGTGTCTTACTGTGTGCCATATCAGAGTTCAGTTTTCCTTCTCCTTCCTTTTTCCCCTCCCATGGACAAGAGATGTATCATAAAGAAATATGGACCTTATTTTTTATTTATATATGCAGACAGTACTGTACTCTCTGTGCCTGTACGTCTCCTATTCTGTAGTCTGTGTGCAGAATAAAGAGCTTTCTAATGCAGTGTCATTAGCTGATCATTTCATTGCTCTCATGTCTAGAGATAAAACATTTATTTATAATTAATTTTTTCTTCCACACCATTGATGAAGTTTACAGGAAACAAGATTTATTATACAGACGGATGCGTTACCTATCCCCCCCGATACAAATTCTCCCGTGATGTCACATAGTGACACTCATCGGAAGGATTCCTTTTCCATGTATTTACACATAAAAAAAAAAATGACTAGCATCCCTCCTACACCAAACATAAATGTTAATATCTTCCAATTCCCAACTGTACACAATAGTAAACGTTTCTCATGCTTTTTGATTTGTGGTACAAGAACAAAGCTCATTCACGCCGCAGACGAGTGACCGAGGCCGTCATTCTGGTTTTAGAGTTCTCCCCTGCTGCTCAGGGAAAATGTGTGTGCATAAGGCAGTGAAGCCTGAAACACAGGGATTTTAAGCGATGTCAGTCCTCTGTCCTCGCATAACTGACGGCGACCAGGAAAGCGGAGTGATGCTGATTTGGAGTCAGTTGTCTTTGGCGATTGATAGACCTTGTCAGACGAGGAACATCAACCGAAGCAGGAAAACACAACAGACAATAGGATGTTGGCTGGTCGTCGTGGTGAGAGGCCTGTCAGTGAGCCTGTGAGACGGCGTTCTGGCAGCGCGGGCACAGGCAGTCTGCTGAGTCGGCAGTGTAACGACGGCATCGAGGGCAGCGGGCGGCAGAGGTTGGCACCGCTGCTATTTTGTAGGCACTGTCCTCTCTGATAACACCACCTGAGAGGACACACACGTATATACATTAACAAATGCATGTAGAATATTGGAAAGTCATATCTTCTTCACGTTTTTTACACATTGGTGGCATAAAAATATTTTAAAAATCAAAATGTTACACTTAATAAAAATGTATTTAAAAAAAATAGTCATTACGTTATTAACATACTATTTCACAAGTCATAGCATAGTATTTCAGAAAAATGTCACAAATAAAACAGCATTTTATTTCCTAAAATTCATGGTCTAGTAAGCCGTAACACTTTAAAAAAAAGTCAAAGTATAGAAGATCATCAAAAAGTTCTTAGTACAATTTATAATTTTATTAAAAAAGCCATAGCATAGTATTTGATAAAATGTCATTAAAAACCATAGTTTACTGTAATAGTTCCTATTTCAACAAAAAAGTATAGTTCCAATATATTTCATTAAAAGGTCGTTGTTCAGTACGCCATGTAACTTCTGTTTAAAAAAGTCAGCTCCAGCAATCAGTGTCGCAAACGCAGAACTAAAACGTGCTGTCGTTTGTTTTGATCTGACACATAAAGGTAACAATGGGGATGCATCCCATTAAAGTGGAGCCAGCTGCATGGAATCAGAATTATGTATGAAGCTAAGTGTGGATGAGCTCACCCTCCAGGTTGATGAGGAAGGTGCCGCTGCTCAGCAGGGCGTCTGAGGGCAGGTCCCGGGGCAGCACGCTGCACAGGTTCACCCGCGCCACCATCATCAGCTCCGCCAGCTGGGAGGAGGTAGAGCTGGGTTTCTCTTGCAGAGACTGGGGGGGGGGGGGGGGGGGAGAGGAGGGGTTTTAATGTATTCTGTCCCTTTAAATAGAATGATTATATGCATGAAGAAAAAGACTTGCTAAGAACATTTCGCTGACCTCCATGAGTTCAAACAGCAGGCCGGGCTCTATGGCGATGCTGAGGTCATACTGAGCAGCGTTTTTGCCCGGAATGGAAGACAGGAAGGAGTCCCTAATGGCACAGGCCCCTTCCACTGCCTCCTCTAAACCTGGGCGGCGCCACACGGAGCTGCTTTTGATCCAGCCGCTCTTAAATAATGTCTCTCCTTCTGCAGAAAAATGCAGTTAATGAATACTGTTAGCAAGCAAACACAAAAGCTATACAGAGACTGCGTGGATGTGATTGGCTCCTACCTTCATGTCCTGGTGCGTGCAGATAGACCTCCTCAGCCAGGTGCGGCAGGATGGGAGCGATGGATCGGGTCACACCATCCAGAATCTCCTCTAGGACAGTCTGACATGATCTCCTGCCCAAAGAGTCCTCGGGATCACAGTACAACCTGAAGGAAAGAGCCAGAAACAAAGGTATAGATGCAGTGAGGAACACAGATGCACAAAGAGATGTTTAAAATATACATAAACGGGTTAGTTCCAATCTTTTGAAGTTCAAACAATACAAGCACAAGTTGTGGTTTTCATGTTTACCTGTCTTTGATGATGCTGAAATAGAAGCTGGAGAGCTCTCTGGCGATGAAGCCTTGCAGCACACGGATGGCCCTGCCAGCATCAAACTCAGCGTAGGCGTCCGTCACCTGCACAGCACACACACACACACACACACACACACACACACACACACACACACACACACACACACACACACACACACACACACACACACACACACACACACACACACACACACACACACACACACACACACACACACACACACACACACACACACACACACACACACACACACACACACACACACACATCAGCAGCTGATGCAGTTTGGACTGAGATCAACAAGCAATACACCTGAACTCACCTTGATGCTGTACTCGCGCAGCAGGTGCAGCATGTACTGGTCGATGTAGTGCATCTCTTTGGGGTCCACCGCCTGCACGCGGGGGTCGAAGCCCTGCAGGTTCCCGAGCAGGAACTTCAGAGTGTTCCTCAGCTGGGGGGGAAACGGCGAAAAGGCATTGAGTGTCATTCATAGAACGTAAAGTCACTTGTACCGTGTCCATGCCGCACTCTGGTACCTTGTTGATGCTGTCTCTGGCTGAGTTGAGAGCAGCGGGTCCAATCTGCACCTCGGAGAAGACGTTGGACTCTGCCACCCACCAGCGCAGCACATCGACCCCGTATGCTGGCAGACTGGGGTCCTGGAAACGGAGGGACGCAAGAGAAGAAGCGTAAGAGGCTTATTATTTAAATGAATGAATTAGGGGTTCCAATGATATGAAACTCAGATTATCAGGGTTTCGTTAAGGCCTCTTCATCTCTCCCCCCGCCATTACCTCCCCTCCATTAATGACTGTATCAGGATCCACTACGTTTCCCAGAGACTTGGACATCTTGTCTCCTTTCTCATTGACAGCAAAGCCATGGACCACCAGAGACCTACACACACACACACACACACACACACTTTTATTAGCTAGCTAAGTTATAATATAGTATTTATTTCACTTAGTGTAAATCAACATTTTGAACTTGGGAATAAAAGACATTTTGGAAATGTGATTTTTGGCTATTCTTACTGGTATAGCACATTTTTGGAGATGCTTTAAATGAGTATTTCCATGTTTAATTTGAATTTAATTGTGGTTTAAAAGGCGTTGCTGCATATTTTACAGTTCATTAGTCATTAGTTGTATAACTATTGTATTGGCTTCTGTGAAAGCAGGTATTTTTGTGTTTAGAGTCAAAAGCCACAGGAACTCAACCTCAGCGGCCTCAATTTAACTTTCTTCAGCATTTATCCACATTAGAAAAAAGTAATTGTATACATTTCAGTAAATTTTTTATGTATCTGACACATTCAGAGTGATTTAGACACGGCTCACAGCACAGGGACAGGATGGGACACTCACTTGTAAGGAGCCTTGTTCCTGACGGCCACGCTGGTGAGCAGCGAGGACTGAAACCATCCTCCTATCTGGTCCTTCCCCTCCACATACACATCTGCCCTGGAGTCCGTCTCTGCAAGAGAAAATTAATCTGTTATCGGCTCTACTTGCAAAAATGAAACAGTAAGTGTTGTCCCAGAGGAGAGAAATGTCTAAGAAAGGGAAAGGAGAACAGCCAGTATTAGTGGGGGGGGAAGCACTTTAAGGAGACTGTTGCTGAAGACTAGAGAAACATGCCATGTCCATAACGCCCCCAAACTACCCCTTTTTGTTTCTTTTACTCAAGACTTCATATCTAAACAGTTATCTGACAGACAGGTGTTGCAGCCATGGCATCACAGGCAGACTTTGGGCAAACGGCCATTCTTATCCTGAAGGAATCCACATAAAAAACACAGTGCGGAGTTTGGGCCATTCCTGGAAAAAGAAACAAGCTCCCAAAGAGAAAGAAAGGAGCAGTGGAGATTCATGCTGTCCACACTTCCATGTGTGGAATCCATAAATACTCCTCACAGCATATTCAGATGCTCAATGAAGAGTATTAATCGAATTGGACCAAATGTCCTTTTTCAGTTTTAAGGTACCAGAGTTGTCTTAACTGACAGGCACAAGCAATCTCAGCCCCAGAGAAACAAAGACAGGGAGGTAAAGGACACATGGGCAGATGGAGGCGCTGCAGGCCTGTAGGTGGAGGGTTGTGTAACCTGTGACCAGAGGTTTGCGAAGCTGAGCAGGGAGCCAGCTGAGACGGGACTCAGGCTCCTCTGTGTCTCCCTCCGTCTCCTCTGGAAATCACAACACAACCAGACAATTTTGAAAAGGTTATTAAGGAGTCATTCTGTCTCGTATTAATTTACAAAGACAGAAAAAGGACCTCCTCATCTCAATCATTTTCAGAAATATGTTATGGGTCCTTAAAAACACTTGCCGAGTTGAACCGTTTCTGCTGTAGATAAAAAAAAAACGAATTCATTTCATTTCCCATACTTATGGAATCTCCTAGAGGCAAGAGAGAAATAACATTTGCACTAATTTTCCTAAAAAATGTTGGAAAGCAAATGTTTGATTTATTTTGTAATAAAAGTGTGTATTTGTGTTATACTCATTTCAGCCACAGGAGGCAGCAGTGCACTACTACCATTTCAATGACAAAAGTTTACAATTAAACCACCAGAATTTTCTTTCTCACTTGCCTCTGAGGGATTCCATACATACTGGCACATCTGTGTATGTATGATTTGAAAACTTGGTGCGAGATTAAGTTTAGGTAATATCTCATCTTCATTTTCTGCTGTTATACTGATGTTCCGTAGCTTGGTGACCGGTGTGTGCTGAGGCTGCACTGTCTTCTAATCCATGTCTCTGCTTCTTCTGCTTACAGTCCACTTTCTAAAGCAGCTTAAGCAGCGGACTGTGTAAAGACAATGTAAGTAGCTTTCTCTACACTCACACTAATGACAGCTGAGTCCATTAAAGTCATTTTTGCTGCCACCCTTAAATCCACCCTGATGACTCTTACAAAAAAGGATGAAGGAGCAACATTATCACATAGGTGTACAATATCATTGTTAGTATTCAAGTATTTAGCAGGCTTTTTGAACATGCAGGACAGATTTAGATGTACCTTCTAGTACTGCAGCCCATGACGCTCCGCTGTCGAACCAGATATCCAGGACGTCTTCTCCACGAACGTAGTCAGTCACTGGACCTGCTTTACTCTGATGGAAACACAGGGAAAAGGTAGTGAATAAAAGGAGATTCATTGCTCACCTACAGAACACTTGTGATAATATTAATAATTGATGCATTTATCCCCCCCCCCCCCCAAAAAAAAGCAGGCTTTTTAAGATGCTTTGAGCTCTGGTTTACTTGTGGTCATGTTATTTGTTATTGATTTCAGCATTTCATTTGTAGGAAAAAATCCAAAGTCAAATGCAAAAGGTGATGCTGAGTGAGAGTCTTCTTTTGTTGATAATACAACTCCGGAAAAAATTAAGAGACCACTCCACATTTTTCTTGAATCTCAATCTCTACATGTATGAGAGCCATTCCAGTGTCTGTTGAATTCCAACATAGAGAAATGTTGTCAGTAGTTTACTTACAGAATACAATAAATATATATATATATATATTTAACTCAAAGACAAACCTATAAATAATACAACAAGAGAAAATGATAATGCTGAAGTGGTCTCTTAATTTCTTCAGCAGACAGTAGAGTGGCGGCTAAAAATACATTTGACTGCATTGATTCCAAACAGCTCTCCTTTCTACTCTTGACAAAAAGCCTTTAAAATACCATGAATAATTACTTGGGATCATATTAAAGAAGGATCTCATTTGATGTATTACTGAGGCTTATTTATCACAGCTCGGTCCTCACTGTATTTCAACCTCACACACATACACACACACACCTTCTTGAGCACCTCCTTTGGCAGTAAAGTCTCAACAGGAAGCTCCCACCAACAGTCGCTGCCCTTTTCTTTGAAGAGCTGAGCTATATGGGTCACTGTGTGTCTGCACAGATAGAAGGAATGTTCTCTTGTAAATAATAATAATAATACAGCTACGACTTTTTAACAAAAGTTCGTGCTTTGGATGGTTTAACCGGAAACAAAAACATTTCAAGATGACTTTAATTTGTGACAACTATAGCAATACAAAACCAAATTGGAAATAAAATACCCAAAAGCAATATTTAAAAACAACATTGTGTGTGTTTTACGAGGTAAAAATGACCATGTGTTGAAATGTGAGTGTGCATGCGGTATGTGTGTGTGTATCCAGGCATGTGCACGAGCCAGTCAGTCCGCATGTGTGTCGTGTTTCTGCTCACTTGTTGATCAGAGCCTCTCCGGTCTCTTTGTGGTAGAAGACGGGGATGGGGACGCCCCAGCTCCTCTGTCTGGAGATGCACCAGTACGTCCGTCTGTCCAGCATGGTCAGCAGGCTGCCCCTTGCCGACTCTGGCAAAACACGCACCTTCTGCAGTGCCTCCTACACACACACACACACACAAACACACAGGAATGTCTTTCTTAGGAACAAACTGTAACAGGATCTCTTCCTGAAGAGCACAATGCTTTGCGTTTTGTGCACCAGGGAGGGATTTTATTCTGATGGTGACATGTCTTCCGGCTTTACCTTGGCCTTGTCTTTGAGTGACGCCGTATTGATGAACCACTGTTTGCTGGGCCTGATGACCACGGGCTGCTTCGTCCTCCAGTCGTACGGGTAACTGTGGACACACTTCTCCTCCTTCACCAGAGCCCCACACTCCTTCAGCATTGTAATCACTAACACACACACAACATGAAAGGAGAAAAAAAACAGACAAATTAGTGAAAACACATGCAAGAACAAATCCACGTGGACTAAGTAAACATAGTGTGTCAAGTTTTCACATATACTGCTGTACCTTTGTCCGTGCCTTCTGTCATCACAGTCAGATTCTGCAGCTCGGGGCCGGCAAGCTCCGTGAACTTACCATCCTCATCCACCATACATTCCTTAAGTGGAGGGAAAACATACACACAGTCACACAAAGCAAGTAACAGCTTCATTTCAGCCATCTTTCACTTTGTTTTCCTTCATGAAATACTTAAACGGTTGGTGTGAAGTCCAGCTTTTCTCCATTTGCAAATGTAAAAATAAAACGTACCACAGACAGTTTAAACTGTGAGGCCACACTGTAATCATCCATGCCGTGAGCTGGTGCTGTGTGGACCAATCCGGTTCCTTTTGCCATGGTCACATGATTGGCCGGCAGTAGGGGCACTTCCTTGTCAGGAATTGTGGGATGCTTGCAGATCCCACCCTCAAGCTGGGAGCCTTGGAACAAAAGGACAGGGGACGTCAGCATTGTTATGTTTGTGCATGTGAGTGTGTGTGTGTGTGTGTGTGTGTGTGTGTGTGTGTGTGTGTGTGTGTCAGTACTACCTGTGAAGTGCCTACACTCTCCAGCTCTGTGTCCAGCAGTGCTGCCATGCTGGCTGTGCACTCTGTGGCCACCAGCAGCAGCTGAGAGCTGTCCGCCCTCTTCACCACAGAGTACCTGCACAAAGAAAACAAGGCACTTTAGTATGGGTGGTGCAATATCATGACTAAGCAGATACATGAACCAATGCACAAAGAAAAATGAGTGAAACATATGAATAATGATAGTTGCATCTCTACGGAAAGACAGGACAACCAACTAGAACGAGACAAAAGAGACAGTCATTTTGAGGTGCTTACTTGGCGTTGGGCATGTAGCACACGGCCTGATTAGCAGGAATGGTCCAAGGCTGGGTGGTCCACACCAACACAGAAACACTTTCCAAACCTGCCAGAAAACACGAATCCCAAATTATCAAGAGAGTTCTTACCGAGTCAAAAGAATAATATCTTGAAAAGGCAGAACTACCTGTGTGTGTGTGTGTGTGTGTGTGTGTGTGTGTGTGTGTGTGTGTGTGTGTGTGTGTGTGTGTGTGTGTGTGTGTGTGTGTGTGTATGTGTGTATGTGTTACCTTCTGAGGCTATCCCAGGTGGCAGTGTGCTCAGGGGGAACATGGTATATATGGATCTGCTCACATGCTCGGGGTTGTACTCCAGCTCTGCCTCTGCCAGGGCCGTCCTAGAGAGGCACAGACACAGGGTTACAGCAACAACTTAGATATTGTATGTTGATCTAGCATCAAATACATGAAGCAACCTCTGCACATGCATGTTAACTCCGTACCTTGTTGAAGGAGACCAGAAGACAGGTTTATAATCCTGGTAGATGAACCCCTAAAGATCAACAAAGAGATAATAATTAAACTGAGAGGAGAAACATTTAAATATCACACAGTATTTCTGTGTTGCTTTTTATAGTTTTTGCCCACCTTGCTGTGCATCTCCTGGAAGACCTTCAGCTGAGCAGCCTCATAGGCCCCGTCATACGTATAGTAGCATTGGTCCCAGTCAGCCATCACCCCCCAGCGCTGGAAAGCAGACTTCTGACGAGCTATGGCCCCCTCTGCAAACTCTCGAGCTAGGGAAGATAGAAGCATTACAGCAGCTGCAGACCCAACAACAGTCATCCGGCTTTCTGTCCACCTTTACCTTTCTGTCTAATCTGCAGGGGGCCCAGGCCGCTGGTCCCTAACTCCCCCAGAGCCTTTAGCTCGATGGGCAGGCCATGGCAGTCCCATCCTGGGATGTAGTGGACCTGACGGCCCCTCAGCATCTCAAAACGGTTTCTGATATCTTTCAGGATCTTAACCAAAACAACAAAGTGAAATGAATTATTATTTGGGCAGTGTTTGAGCACGTCGTTGCCACAACAGCAACTACATAGTAAAATAATAGGTAATTAATTATATTTTTGCACCATAACAGTTGGAAATAAGTCAAATATGACATGAGTTATCACCTTATTGAGGGCATGTCCTACATGAGGGTCTCCATTGGCATATGGGGGTCCATCATGAAGGCAGAACTCCTTCTTGGCCTTCCTGTCTCTTTGCCAGGAGTACAAATCTGCAAATCCACACTCCTGCAAAAGTATAGAGTATACATATTTCACGTGAAAAAAAACTAAACCTCATTCAAATAGAGCTACCTGAAACAGCACAAAACATTAGTTGTCCAAATGCATGCAGAGAGGGATAGTAGCGAACCCTAAGTAGTGTAGAGGATTTTGAGACTTTTTTTTAGTGGTGGTTGTACCTGCTGAATCTCGAGCTCTCTTTTCAGCAGCTTCTGTCCGGTAAGTTTCATTGGGAAGTCAGTCCGGGGAAGGAGCACTGTGTCCCGGTAAAGTCCCTGAGAAGAGCCTGTCTCTGCGGGCTGAGCGCTGCCGTCCCCTGAACTGACTGCATGACAGCGGCTGGAGCTGAAGGAGAGAGCCCGGTGGAGGAGGCCGCCTCCCCGGAGTGACCTCCGTCCCCATCTATATAGGTTCTGGCTTACTGCCGAAACCCGGCACAGCAGCATGGAGAGGCAAGGTAGCTCTGTGGCCAAGCGAAAACACAAAGTTATAACTAGCGTTTATCAGTTGTGACAGTTTAGTTTATGCAGTTATCGTGTTGTCATATTCCGTCCTTCGTCCAATGCTGTGTTTCTTACGGAAGAAATTGAAGCGAGGACAACTACGGAATCCCAGTTGGCTCAACAGTACCTACGTTGAACGGGCGGTCGCTGGAATTGAATAAACATTATGGAATGGTTTTAATATGAAGTGTTTCTATGTAGGAAACTACATGTTAATATTCATATTAATAGGAACATTTTTCCGTTACTGTACTTGGGCTTATCGATACTGTGATTATACAGATCCGTTTGAGTTATTTTACTTTGATAGTATGTTTAACCGGAAGTGCACGAGATTGCGATCTGTAGAGTGCTGGCCAATTTTAGCTTTCACTGCCATCCAGTGGTTTAAGTGAGAAACTAAAACTGTATAGTCAATGTTGAAAAAACGTATGCAGCAGGTGGTAGGAGTGGCTTATGACGTCGTCAGCGGGGGTATAAAGCACGCGGCTGCATCTCCTCTTTCATTCATCCCTTCATTTACCAAAGGAGCTGATCGTAGTGGCGAGCCAGCCTTTACTCACACGCCACAGCAAGATGAACAAGATGTGTCTAGCTTTCATTGGAGCTCTCCTGCTGTCTCTCCATCTCATCTCAACACAGGTTAGTTTTGTTCCTAATTTCTTTTTTGTTCTGATTTGCAACGAGATATTACTTTAGTTTTCAAAAACAAAGAAATTGTGAACATCCTCAGTTTCTTCTTCGGCGTCTTGGCAAGCTCTCACAGATTGTTTTTCTTAAACTACGTTCTCGTATAATACGAGTGCACACTTCAGGGAATAGGCCTATTCTAGTAGAAATGGTAACATTTAATTTAAACTAATCTTTTTTTGTGTCTGTTTATGCTTGACATAATTTCCCACTTCAACTTAAAATCACGACCTTACCCTATCCGAAGAGCGTTATCACCTTTTTTGTTTTTATATATAAATGTGTGTGTGTTATTGGAGGTTGTATTTTTCCCTTTGTGCACACAGAGGAATACTTAGTTGCGTTTGCTCTGCCTCAATTTAGCCTAGTTAAGATAAGGAAAGTAGCTGACGTGATCTTGTTTTTGGCAGGTGGTACAGGCTCAGAACTCCACGATGAGCAATTATACTACAATGGAGCCCACCACCACCATCAGCGGGAACACGAGCCTCAACAACGACTGCGTGAGGACCGACGCCTTCGCGCTGCTGCTGCCGCTGGCTGTGGCCGCCTCTGTCCTCTTCGGGAGGTCTTAAGGGCCAGGCTGATGTAGCTCTTCACACTGCCATGATGGCTGGACTGGGCATTCAACGGTCTCCCAAGAGCAGGTCCCTTGAACATATTTTGGATTCAAATACTTTTCTGTCACCTTTTTGGAGTTTGTTTAACTCTCCGTTATACTTTTACGCACCAACCGGGAACGCGGTGTAATGTTTTCTTGGGACTGTATAAAGAAATCTCGTCTTCGGGAAATAATGGTATTGGGAAGTTTGTATGCCCCCTGCACTCTTTGAAAAATCATGTTTATGATTCCTGGCTCCGATGGCCCTAAAGTGATTGTAAACTTTTGTATTGCAAATTACGGGAAATATGTATGATAAATGTTTTAGGCTGTTACATTTTGTAAGTCCAATAAAGCTTTGAATTGTAAGTGAACAGATTGATCAATTTATTCCTTTGCTGCGGGTATTATTCGTATTGTTTTTTTAATAGCAAATATAATTCAGTTATCTATCTGCATTTGTGGAGTGGAACTGTTCCTAGCCACGCAGAATATGTCCACTTGGACTCTAGTGTATCAATTGCACTTTGGGGTTATCCGGATCGGCTGTATACTCTTAAAAGGACCTAATCTGAGTGGAATGTAATGTCTCAGTGCTGATGAGGAACTTTTTTTTTTTTTTTTAGTCTAATAGGCCTACTGGGTCTCAAACAATTTGGCACTGCATTTCTTAATGTCAAGGCTTTCTAGGGCTGTGTTGCTATATCGGGTGTAATCTTGAAAGACTAGCTGTCCTTACTTGCGATTCACTTTTGTTTACTTGTATAATACCTTTAACCCACGGTGTTCCTTTTTGTACTGGACAAATGTAATATGGTGGGCCTAAACGTTTTCAAACGGCAAGTTCACCTGATGGCTTTCAATGGTTAATTTTGCCCTGGTTCATCATAATGCATTTTGGATCATTGAGTTCCCAAACCTCCACCCTTTCTAACGGGTTTGGAAAACAGTTGTAGCCAGTATTCACCTTAAGAGGGCCCCCTGTGTGCATGTATGCAGAGAACAGACATCAGTGAACTGTGACGCATTTTGTTAATCCTGCTACATTTGCAACTTTATAGGTTAATTTTTGGAGAGGTGCGGTTTTAAGGGGTGGCCTCTTTTGCTGGAACAATTGGGCACACACATCATTAAAAATATTTGATAACTTAAAACTAAAATGTTTCAGTTTGCACAACAGATTTCAAATGTATCCAGATCTTGTACATTTGTATACAATCAGCTGACTATATTAATATCACTACACAAAGGGAGGATGTGAGTACTAGACAAGTAAAACCTTAATTATTTACTTGAGACGGATGAATAATTCAAAGGAGCCAGGCTTCCTTTCACCTGGTGCAGGGGCTTTGTCGTCAAAGAGCCTCTCTATATGTGAAGGACAGTATGCTGGAATTCACCTGTTGCTCCCCCTTTCCTCCTTTTCCCCTCCCCCTGCTGTGCATACATCCTTGATCTGTGTGGGAATTGCATCCCACCGTGATCACATGACAATGGCTGTATTGTCCAGCTCATCTTATCTGCTCCATGGGCCTGCCTCTCAGCCTGCCCTCCCCCTCTCCATCAGGTACCTCAGTATCTTCCCTCATACACTTTTTTTATTCAAGATGTTGTCCATCTTGCATACATGTCAAGCCCATACCAAACATGCACAGGAACCCTGAAATGATTACCAACCGAAACTGTATGTGAGAACCCAAATGATCCAAAGCATTCTCTCTGGACATTTTAGGAACTCTACCCTGCCTGTTCCAATACGTGCAATTGAATTGTTTGGGAATTATTGCAAAGTCATTGTTAATGTTTCTGTGAGGGCTAGTGGGAAATCTGAAGAGAACAAACAGCCAAAGCTAAAATAGGGGCATTAATCATGTTATCCTTGTCATCTCTTTCTCTTGCACACTATCAGGTGCCTACCCATGACTTAAACCACACTGAGTGTTTCCAGTAAGTCATTAAGTGAGAGCATTTTGGACAATGTCATTAAATGAGTGAAATGTAAACTCTTCCGGATTTGATTATCCTACATTGTCATGAGTAAATTGCTTCATTCTGTTTTCCCTATGTCTCCAGTTTATAATTCAAAGCAAAAGAGGCCTGATGAAGCACTGGCCACATTCCTGCAGTGAAGCCGTGAAACCATTATGCCGCTGGAGTGCGGTCAGGTTATTGAGAGAAGAGCTCTCCTTTATTCGACCACTAGAGTGTAACCCACTTAAGGCCCTCCTCCAGCCACTCCACCCATCTCCTCCCTCCTACCAGAAACCCGAGTTCAGGCATCTGTGTTTGTTTGCTAGTAGAGAAGGGAGCAGGGAGCAAATGCTTCAGAACAAATACAAAAAGAGAGAGAGGGATCAGGGAAAGGTGAAGGATACTTATCACTGAGGTGTACAACCACTCTCGCTTCTCTTTGCTTTTCCCACCAGATATCTGCATTTCAAAACCATGACCATCAGCTGCCTTTGATAAGTGGCTTGACACCAGCCACTAAATGGCCGCCAAGTTTTTTACAATTTCAATAATGCTTCAGACTTTAAGAGCAAGGTTTATCCCTCAACATTGATTCAGCAGTCACTGCAAAGTGCCTCTATGGAGTCTAAAACAACAGGCCAGACCTTTTTGCTTATCAATAAGTCAAAGACTATCATGTGCTGGAAACAGATATCACTGCACAGTCATTGTGGTTTTCCAGAAGGCTTACAGCACCTGTGAGCTTTAAGGAGGTGTTATGTAGCTTCTAGTATTACATTTTATCTACCTATTCAAATCCACTGAGATAGAACTGAAACATTGAATTAATCAGTGCAAGAAGTTTTTTTGGACAGTCCCTGTTTTTACTGTATATTTCAAAATCTGGACTGATTGGTTCAAAGGTTTCCCAGATGTAATGATAGATTAGTACACACATTCATTTACCATTCTGGATTTATACAGTATCTTTAGTGATTCCTAAACTTTTCATTTGGTGTCATCCATGTCAACATTTTTGTATGTCCATTACTTTGTATTCTGACCAGATACCCTTGCTTGAAGGGAATGGTTATTTCATATGCGCTTTCGATTGTTCAAATGTATTAAGCCACCGTGGTATACTAAAGTCGGGGAAAACTGTCTATTCTGCAAATGTGAGGCAACATGTTAAAAGTCGCAGATTAAAGGCTATAAGATGTAGTTTGAAAATGTCAACATAACATTTGATCTAGGGAAAAAAGCGAGGCTGAGAACATAAACTTTGAAAAGACTCTGTCTTAAGAGGAAATTGAATTATGGAATATAGGACCCTGAAAACATACGCTTGAATGCTAGAACGCTACAATAAAAATAAAAAAATGGAGTATGAAGTAGCATATATGCTAAATTTAAGAATGTTAGAATCCTTATTAGCATGTTAGCATGCTAACATTAGCGTTTACCCAACTTCACCACTGTGCCTTAGTACAGATCTGTTAGCAAGGCCGTAGACTGGTCTGGCTAGCATTCGTTTAAAGCAGGCTAATAAGTCCTATACAAAATCTCATTTGAATTCCTCTGTAGTATTCTTATATCTCAGAAAATACCAAGTAGTGAGAGATAGAGGGAGAAAGATCATTTAAAACTGTAAGCTGTACGCTTAGCGGTTGGAACACGAAGCAACTCTTGGCTTTGATGGTGTTTTTTTTATGTTTCAAGGAATTTATATAAGTCTTCTTTAAAACCACTGTATGCCAAACGACAGCATGATCCAAAGCATAAACAAAGGAGAGTGTATTGTTAAATTACAGTGGCACTATGTAAAATTGTACGACTTAATAATTTCTTGCCAGTCAGGTATAGAGCTTGTAGACTAGAGGCACAGCAAAGCAACAGGAACAACTCCATTAATCACACTTCCGTACAGAAGTTGTATAACCATGATCTATGGAACTATAAACATCCTTTCATTTATTACATTTACAGTAAAGCCATCATGGAATTCATCATCACACTGAATGAATGCGGAATATAAGTCTCAGATAAAGACATTTACCAGTTCCATGCACAAAACTAATTCCTGTATTTTAGATAAGGCTAATGTTGTTAACCACTATGACTCAAAACAAAGCACGCACTGGGCAAAAGGTCAATAGTTTATCACGTTATCTAATCAAGCATCATCCACAAAACATGCTGAGTTAATGCAACCCCAATTTAATCTGTTGAAGGTACAGCAAGCTGAAGGAGCCAAACTCTGGGTTTGGGAGATCCTTTCACCTGGCAACACACACACACACACACACACACACACACACACACACACACACACACACACACACACACACACACACACACACACACACACACACACACACACACACACACTCACACTCACACTCACACTGCTAGTTTTTACATAAATAGACAGTACTGTCATGGTTTTCCAAGAAAGACACAAAGTTCTATAAAAATCTACTTCCCCTTCTTAACTCAATACAAACATGTTTATATTTCCTCTATGTGGGTGTGTGGGAATCCAATAACCATCACTGTAACCTATTAATATGACACCAAGGAAAGAGCAGGGCAGGTGGGAGGGGTGGAACAAGGATGAAAGAGTAGAAAAGGGGATAGCCAGCAAATCCGCACATCCGGAGAGTGAAATGTCAAAGGAAACAGTGGAGCCCTGCATGGGACTCCGTGTTCTTCTGTGTGGAATATTGTGACTGAAAGCTTTACGTTTTATACACATTTTCATATATGGAACCCCATGTTAAAGTGTGATAAGAAGCCATGCTGTAACTTTTCCTCCATACTCCAGAATTACTCCAAGAGTGGTTTGACTTTCATTGCTACAAAGGAGCAATGTGAAATTAAACGGATCCTCAAATCTGTACCAACGTTCCATAGTTTCATCTTTTCGGATCCTGCTAGGCGATAAGCATCAAGCCTAGAAGCAGAGTGTAACAGTAAGCCTGGCGCATTCCTCACTTATAGCAATGTGTATAGGTGGAGTCCCAAAAAGTCACACCACTCAGATAAAGACATTTACCAGAGATAAGGCTCCTAATTGCACCTGCAGAATCATGGGAACACGCTGTATCTAGTCTCTTAATCCTATTCTTAATTGTCTTAATGTGGCCTGCTGTAGCTGACTAAAGTCCTAAATATACGTGTTCTCAGGCTAAGTTGTCCTCTGTTCAACTGATGTGGAACAGGTTTTGTTCTAAACTTAGCATGTCTCATTTCTGCATGATAATTGAAGCACAGTAAGGTAGGATGTGGGGATCCCTGGGCACTATATCAAGATTAAGGAATGGTGTACCTAGTCTAAAATTATCCCAAACTAAAGAAATGTGTGTGCATTCCATTGCTGTGATTGTTTCCATGGTGCCAAACTCACCTGTATTATTGGCCACATTGAATTTCCTTTTACATAAACTTCAATGAAAACGTTTTGGAGATCTTGAAGAACACCATGGAGCCTGATTATACAATTTTGGTTTAAGATTGTCCTCAAATATGAAAATATGACAAATGTGACAAGTGCGGAAGAATATTAGTGCCACTGCCAGGCATCTGCTTTTTGAGAATAAATGGAAATTATTAATAATAAGTTCCTTAAATTCAGCTCCCCATTATGTCATTTTAATTGCAACTCGAGCTGTTGTATATACATAATTAATGATACTTTTGTTTCCAACTTTTCATTCTATTTTCTCACTTTAATTTGGTCCTTCAGTGGCAGAAGGAGGGACATTTGAGACGTGGTCTGTAATTGTGATACATATTTTGCCAGACGTCTGAGCATTAGATGTGTTGTCATGTTTATTTGACAGTAGTACATCAAAGGAGGTGTCTAAAAAATATTATGATAATATCTTTCAAGCATTGGGAATATTGTATAAATCAATCAAATCAAGAGCGGACAAATTGACCGAAACCAAAATAACACAAGATTTTTGATATATTATTGTTCATGAAATAATCTTATAGTCTGAGAATATGGTGATACAGGATTGATAATGTTTACCATGTTAATCATTTGCTTATCTGCTCTAAACAAAGAGAACAGTTTAGACTAATGGGAGTGTAAGTAGTTTAGAAGGTATTTGGTCATAAAACAAAGTAAAGTGAAATATAATAAGTACCCCTTTATCAATAAATGCATCCTGCATATCTTAAATAGCCACCTTTAGATAAACAAACAAAGCAGATTGAACACAACGTCCCTGCACTTAAAATATGACGCATGATGTAAAACAGTGATTGTAAGCTTTGTTGTAAATGTTTTTTATGATGGTTGAAACTCCATCGAAAATGTCCCAAAAAGGCATCTTATGTGTGGAGAATGTTCGTAAAAGTTACACTTTAAGTCCACAGTTCTCTTCATAAAGCTGAAGTCCGCTCTCTTTTGGACTTTTCAGTATCATTCCTGCTCTTGCTGGAGTCTCCATAGTCACTGATGGAGGGAAACCCAACACTCTGCTCCATCCATTGGGCCACACTAAGCAGCTTCCGGTCTTGGAGGGCGGGGCCTATGAGCTGTAAACCAATGGGAAGGCCCCGTCTTGATAAAGCAGTAGGCACAGAAACAGCAGGGAGACCTGTTATGGAGAAAGATGTTAGTTTGGAGAGTGATACAAGGCAAAACAGAATTTAAACTCACTCCTTTAAAGCTCTCAGGTACAATTTAGTCTGAGCTGAAATACTCGTGTGTTTACCTTTAGTTTAAGAGCATAACAAAGTAAAGAAAGAAGTGCAATACTCCTTTGCCCTTTTAAAAGGGACACTATTCTGCTCATTTTCAGGTTCATATTTGTATTTGTGCCTGTACTGTGACACGATGCTTTAATGTTCAAAAAGCTCTTTGTTTTCCTCATACTGCCTCTGCTGCAGGACCTCTTTTTACCCTCAGTCTGAAACCAGAGCCCAGTCTGCTCTGATTGGTTAGGTGGCTGGCTCTGTTGTGATTGGTCAATCGCCTAAAGATGTCCAGCACCTTAGCCTATCACGTACAATGCCTTGGAGCACTAGTCAATAGAAGCGCAATAATTACATAGTGATGTCACTATGTTGCGGAACGAACAAAGGAGTCTTCTTAGTCAGGAGGGGAGCTTAGCCTTTACAAACCATTTACATGCACAACAACCTATATAACTCCCTACAGGAGAGTGGAAACACCAAAGAGGAAACCCCCCAATACAAATAAAAGCACAACAGGGCCCCTTTGAACTTCACCACCACATTGGTGATTATTAATTTATGAGATGAACTAAACTGAAGTATATTTTGGGGAGAAAAAACGTTTTTTGTTGTGTGGGAGTATCTTTGAATGCATCCTCCTACACTTCCTATACGTTCCTCCTGAAGGCCTTGCTGCGTACCTGCCATGTTGACAGGCTGGGTAAAGACGTCTTCCTGGGTGCTGCGTGTGCGGTTGTCTTCCTGTGTGAAGTCGGAGTAGCGAGCTGCATCAGTCAGAGTAGTGGGCGTCAGCAGCACGTCGACACCTGAGCTGAAGACATGCTTAAAGTCTTCTGCAATCAGCCGCCGCACTTGCTGAGCCTTTAGGAAGTAATGCTCGTAATTCCTGGCAAAATGGGAGAGAGGATGCAGACAGTTATTTGTTAATGTTTCAGAAACATTACGTCCCACCATACAATAAGTTAAAGAGGTCAACGACAAAAGAAGAAGTAATAAGGTGCAAGTCTTACTGTTTGAGGAGGAAATAGTTCCCAGACAGTATCCTTCCTCTCACTACATCATTGAAGCCCTCATGTCGGCTTGAGGCATACATGGCCTCTGTCGAGCTATCCACCTCACTGCGATGACCTGAAGGGAAGCAATTTGTTTTATGTTAGATAATCAAAGAGATTCCCTGTGTAATTTGAAAGTTATGTGGCAACTAATGTGAAATGGTCCTCACAAGGGAGGGTGATTTATTAAATGTAATAGAAGTATTGCGTAAATTACTAAATTAGAAAAAATATTAATTGTCACTTTATCTTTAAAGAGACTTTGGTTTTCTGATTTCAAAAATAAAAGCAACCTTTCAATGAAGAAAATAGGACATTTTACATAAATTTTACAAATCAGTCAGTACATTTTATATAATTAATAAAATGAATCAAAAAACGGAAAGGAATACAAATAAATGTGATTAAATTAATAACATATCTCTGCAGTACTTCAGAGAAAAAATTAATAGAATTGTGTGTTATATCTAGTCTTAATAACAAAGAGTGAATTTCCATATTGACAGAACATTACTTCAGAGAGTTTAGATCAGTTTACTATCCCACTTAATGTTTAAAAGAATCGAAGGGTTCAATCAAACTGAAAATAAAAAGATATTGAAGCAAATCCTTAAAATGTTGAGATATGATTTATAAGCCATATCACCAAGCACTGGGGCACAATGAACCTTTATTAATATAATGTACACGGGTTCATACCGTATTCTAGGCCGTCGAAGCGGGCCATGTTAGACGCCACCTCAGTGGTACACAGGACGTGGTAGCACACAATGGAGTACTGGGTGTGGGGGAGAGATACTTGCTTTACCCGTGCCCCCGCCTTCTCAAACATGTCAGCAACACGACTCCACTGTGCTACAGTCTCCTCAGACAGCCCCGGGGCATGGTACTCCTGACATACAACACAAAGAGACAGGAAGGAAAAGCGGCTTTAGAAAATCCATGCATTTGTGTTTAAGGATATTTTTCAAACACATAGAAATATCCTTAGCTGCACATACTGTTCAAAGTATGTATCTTAATGACAATGCTGACATGCTGATAAGACACATAAACTTCAAGTACAGGTCATGGACGCATAGCTTACCTCTTGGTCTTTGACTATTCAAGTTAATTCTAAGGAAAAGATGATTTTAATATGAAGTTAAACTCACCTTAGGAATGCCGACACAGATGTTTTTGACATCAAATTGTTCTGGTAGCTCTGTCAGGGATGAGGGGGCAGGAATTGTTGTTGAGTCTTTAATATCAAGGCCTTCAAGGATTCCTGTGTGACATAGTAAAACCAATGTTAGGTAATCATTAGATCGCAGTATGACAAATTAGGTGCTATATTGTTTTTTTTGCAATGTCACATATTAGGGAAGTGACATTCTGGAATCACCATCTTTAAGAGCAATACATGTTTTTATGTAGGCCTGAATGACGTTCATTAAAAGATTCCTACCTAAGACGATAGCTGCGTCGCTCACACTGCGAGTGACGATACCGGGGACGTCCATGGAGTTGACCAGTGGGATGAGACCATGTCTGGACAGCAGACCATAGGTGGGCTTCAGGGCTACAACACCACACAGTGCCCCAGGGTTACGAGTAGAACCACCTGTGTCTGAACCCAAGGCCCTGTACAGTAAAAGTATTTTTTTTAAACATTGAATCAAATCTTTACTTTTGCATTCAGTTGTTTAATTTGTTTTCTTGGTAACAGTTATGAAACCTGTGAATATGTTCCCTCACAGGTAGCTGGTGAGTGAGGCCACAGCTGCAGCACTTCCTCCTGAACTTCCTCCAGTGATGACCCAGTCAGAGTCTGGCATTGCCCCTGTCTGCTCTCTGTAGGACGCAGCATAGCTCCAAGGGTTCCTCACCGGACCGAAAGCCCCGTCAGTACTGCCCGCACTTTAAGCAAAGAAACCAATCGATAAATACATAGGAAAACTGCAGACCAGTTATCAAAACATTTCTCTTTCTGTATGTGTAAAAATCCGTAAAGCAACTTGATCAAGCTATTTATAAAATAAAATGGGATTTGGAGATATCCAATACTGCATACTCGGCTATTGTGACATTGATAACAATGACCTTACCCCATAGCAAACTCATCCATGTTGACTTTCCCCATGAGGACAGCCCCTTGGTCCAAAAGCTTCTGGACCACTGTGGCATTGAAGGGTGGACTGTAGTCTGAAGCACAAGTAACATAATGTTATTTTTGGGAGAAAATAGGCTTCTATAAAATCAAGCTATTATAATATCCAAACTTGTAATAAGTCAAATCAGGTCTGTAGTGTGTTTATGTATACTATACAAGCAAGAATGTATGGGTATGAGAACATACCCTACTGCACATACTCAAGAGCACAATGCATTGTGTCTGGGTGCACAGGGCTGGCCATCAGTCATGTGATATTTTGAGCAAGGCTAATACTGTAGCTGTTAAAATGTCACTTCATTACATTTTGAAATGTTTTACACAATACTAACCATTTAGATTCCCAGATTGTTGTCATTTTCTTATCTTTATAACACCTGTTTGAAAGTTTGGTGCAATATTATTGGAGATGTGACAGATCCACCTGAGTATACTACAGTGTGAATAGGCTGCTGGTTAAATAATACCAATACTTGTTAATTTAGTAGTTGGTATTCAGTACATTTTATTAAGAATATACTGTAGTGTGCAGTATGCAGCATGCAGAAAGTTAGGATGCACAGACCTTTAAGCATCCTGGATGCACATGTAGTCTTGATATTTTCCGTGCAGAAGTTATCCTTGACTGCAAAGGGAATTCCATCCAGAGGACCTCTGGGGGCACCTGAAGGAAAAACAAGATCAGTAACACCAATGTCTTTACTAAGAATGTATATAAATGCATGCTCAGGTTTCCACACCTTGCAGCAGTCTAGTTTCTGCTTCTTGAGCCTGCTTCAGCGCCAACTCCTCCGTCACAGTGATGTAAGCATTAAGATGTTGTGTTTTCTTAATGCGGTTCAGACACTTCTTACAAAGCTCTGTTGGGGAGATTCTTCCCTCCCTGAGCGCCAAAGACACCTGGAGAACAATGAGGAAAAACAAGTAATGGAATATGACTTGTTAATTTGACTCAATTTACCATTTAAAGAATAAACACTTTGCTTGTTAGATTAGGAAAAGCACATTTTAGCTACAATCTATACAGGTGTCCCAAATTCCTTTTCAAATTAAGATTTACAAAAAAGGTATATGAAGTTACCAAATATTTATTCATTTGAAAAGCCTCACATTGAACACTCTGAAAGACACTTTTCAGTTCTGGGCTGGACATAAAGATATAACTTGACCTACTTTATAGAATCACGACAGGTAAATATACATTCTTACGTTAATACAATCATAAAATGTTGTAAGGATCAACAATATGTGTAGGCATTTATAAAGCCAAGGGTCATACACTTTACACTGTTTCACTTCAGGCTGGTTTGATTTAACAGTACACAACGACCAAGATATAATTAACTGTAACATGCTCTGAACAGACATGGAGAACAAAGAATAGTCGTACTAACCTCCCTTATTGTCAGGCTGAGCATTTTTACAGTATTTGCATCGCAACCTTTCAAAATAATAAACAACCTTCGTACAGTGTGCAGCACAAGCAGGCTACCATGTTTGTTTGACCAATCAACATCTAACAACGCCTTCTGTGATTGGACAGCGTTGAGGAAGACACGCTCTGATTGGTGGAGAGGCGGATCGCTCTGGAAGACACCGGTAGTAGAAGAGGCATGTTAAGGAAAGAAGAGGACGTTGGTTTGAATTTATCATAAGCGTTTTAAATATTGCTTAATAGAAATGGCTTGACATGTTCATAAAAGAAGAGCATGTTTGCATTTAGTTGTAAATGACTTGAATAACGTAATTTAACTGTAATTTAGCATAGTACCTCTAACGCTATAGCTAGAGTTGTTAAGGGACTTAAAGCACTTCTAAATTATAGCTGCCCTATTTTATTTAATATTTAAGAGTTGAAAATGAGTTCCGTGAGACACTTAATATACAGTAGGTTGTTGTTTCACTATAGTAAATCACCAATTGTGAACACATCAGTTTGCTGGAATGGCAGGCAGAAAAGACTGTTCAGTACTACCAACAGAAGGAGGACTGTTATGCCTGCCTGGGTTATTGATAAATATGGAGGCAGTGATGTGTTACGGTTCACTAAAAATGCCAGTTTCCCCGTTATCACATACCCCAATGAGGTTATTGTCAAAGTGAATGCAGCAGGACTGAACCCTATTGATGTCAGCATGAGAGGTGAGTGACAGCATGTGTGCATCCTTACAATGGGAACAGATTTGAACCTGAAGACAAGTATTCGTATTTAATCAAATGATGTTAATAAAGCTTCCTTTATAGATGCTTAGAAGTCAGGATACAGAGTGTGAGGTTGAAGTTTCCTGTGGTTATGCTGATCAAAATGCAGGGGTGCAAAGAGATGGGCAAATGCAATGGCATTTTCTGTGGTTGCTCACTAAAAAATGTTTGTCATAATTTCCCCCTAAACTCCTCCATAATTAGGCCGACGATATATACAGTATATTATATCTGCAGACATATAGATGATAATACATTTCAAATCTGTTCTTAGCCCTCAAGTTTCTCTTCAGACACTGTTTGTTAAATTAAATATGTGCCTCTCAAATATGTAAATCTCCTCGCTTATATCTCTGTAAAATCATTAAAGTGAACATTTTGGCTGTCGGTGAGCAAAAACAACACATTTAAATACACAACCTTCAACTTTGAAAAACTTGGATGGACATTTTATAGATCAAACAATTAATCTAGAAAAGAAGTGGCAGGCTTCATATTGAAAATCATTCTTTATTGAGATTATTTTGAAAAAATAATCAATTTAAATAATTGTTAGTTGCAGCTGCTCTTGGTTGATCGTAATGTAGATACCATTGACTGAATTACTTTCTTCCTGTTTTCTTTTACATTAAGCACACAAAAGTACAACATTTTCAATCTTGTGTTGTTGTTCCAGTGAATGATCTCTAATCAGAATCTCTCCCTGTCAGGTGGCTATGGTGCTGCATCACTGTCCGTAAAGAGAGACCCTCTGAGTCTGAATCAGGCTGGCAGGGAGTTCCCTCTCATCCTGGGAAGAGATGTGTCTGGGGTCATCATGGAGTGCGGCCTGGATGTGAAGTACTTCAAAGAAAGGGATGAGGTAAATGTACACTCAGTGACCACTTCAAGATACACAAGTAGCCCGCATGGGTAAGGAAACAACATGTTCCCGCACACAGTGAGTCATGTATGAATAAAGTATGAGGTAAGATTATAGTCATGATGCTGTAAACAAAAACATGCAGCTGTCTTTAACAGTGCACAAAAACACCTGAAACACAGATGATGAATCCTGACATCGTAGATACTTACAAAATGGTGCAAGCATCTGGTGGTGTAATAGTTTGGGGCTGTTTTCAAGCTGAGCACCGTCATCATTACAGTGGATGACCTGTTCATGCGGTCCTGGCCGCAGTGAATCCTCTGTCACAACAATCTCTCTACCGAGATAATGAACCGTCATGACATGACTCACATCTCAGCCCTTTGCAGTAGAAGATGGTGGTGCAGGAAGATGAGATACTATTTGTCATATTCAACCAGAACTGCTACCTGATTGGTAACACTTTAACTAGCTTTTTCCTTACTTTAACTGATGATATAATTAAGGAGGACATATGCTTATTTTCAGTACTTTATTTTGCTCATACTGCCTGTGCCGCAGCACCTCTTTTAACCCTCTGTCTGAAACCAGAGCCCAGTCTGCTCTGATTGGTTACCTGGCCGGCTTTGTTGTGATTGAGCAACTGCTTAGAGATGTCCCGCCTCTTAGCCTATCACTTACAATGTGTTGTAGCGCTAGCCAATAGAAACGTGAGTGTTACAGAGTGATGTTATTCATATAGGGGATGGATGGATGTAAACAAAGGAGTGCAATGGAGGCGTTTCAGGCAGGGGGGGAGGGTGTGGGGGGGAGAGACTCCCTCTGGATAGAATTTTGGGAATTTAGCCTTTGCAGACCATTTACACGCACAAAAACCCATATAACTCAATACACGAGAGGAAACAGTATTATAGGGCCCCTTTAAGAAACAACGCATTGAAGGGTTGAAACGACTTAATTTATTTGATAAATCCGTTGACAAGTTAATTGGAATCAAACATCAAACACACGTCTCTATGGTTAAAGGATGAAATACACAAAGATAATTAAACTCAACATTGGTTGCACATCATATGTTTTACTACTTTAGTTTCTTTCTTTTACTTTTAATAGTTTATTTGTTTAAACGTATCGTTTTTATAATAATTTTTGTATATTTAGTTCTATATACTGTACATTATTTGAAATTGTTTTTGATGTTTGTGTGAAAGTAAACTGGGTACGAGTAGTTTAAGCACTCCCCAAAGTCATATTCTGCTTTTGTTTCTACAGAGAGTGACTTACTGTATGACATCAGATGTGCTGCTTTAATTTTATACTCATCTTACCAAAGACGAACAAACTGTAGAAATGCAGGCGCACATTTGTTTACGCCATCATTTAATGGGTGTCATGTTTTTGTGTCTCCTTCAGGTGTGGGCAGCGATCCCTCCATGGAAGCAGGGAA
This sequence comes from Eleginops maclovinus, assembly GCF_036324505.1. Classification (NCBI taxonomy): domain Eukaryota; kingdom Metazoa; phylum Chordata; class Actinopteri; order Perciformes; family Eleginopidae; genus Eleginops; species Eleginops maclovinus. The sequence continues at coordinate 8,188,593 of NC_086367.1, forward strand.
GCCTGGCTGAGTTTGTGGTGCTGAGTGGCAACGAGGTATACTTCATTAATGTTGTTAGTGCTACAGCAAATCGCCCAATAGACTGTTGAGGTTAGTTTCTATTTCTGAGAGATCTCAAGGATTATAGGTTTCAGTTTTTTAGTCAGTTCCTCTTTAGTTTGTGGTTTGTGTCTGTCGCCCACTATCAGTTTCCTTATCGTCATACGAAAAATGGGCTTCTTCCTTTTAAATGTACTAACTTACCCTTTGAGGAATGTTAATGTGGATATCATTAAAGGGGCCCTATTATGCAATTTTTCAGGTTCATACTGTGTTTGTATTTTGTTCCTCTACTGGGACATGTGTCCATGCTTTAATGTTCAAAAAGCTCTTTATTTCTCTCACTGCCTCTGCTTCAGTACCTCTTTTACCCCTCTGTCTGAAACCACAGCCCCGTCTAATCTGATTGGTTACCTGGCCGGCTCTGTTGTGATTGGTCAACTGCTTAGAGATGTCGCGACTCTTAGCATATCACATACAATGTGTTGTTACAAAGTGATATAATATATATATATATATATATATATGATATTTAATAAGTTAAGAAGATAACTTTGGGATTTTAGGCTTTGCAGACCATTTACATGCACAAAACCTATATTCAAAGATTCAAGATTCAAAGGTTCTATTGTCATATGCACAGTAGCTAAAATACAGATATGGCCATAAAAAACTCCCAGGCTCCTCCAACAATGCAACATAACATATACAGTACAGGACATAAAACCAATAAAAATATAGAAATAAAATAGTGCAAAAGAATGTTGCAAAATGTGCAAGTCAATAAAAATATACCAAACTACAGGAGAGGGACAACTAGAAAAAGCATATGGGGCCTCTTTAAATGTGATGATCGGGTACATATTGTGTTGGTGAAGGCATTCAGATGCTTTTTCTTAATGACTCAGCAGGTGTACTGCTGAAAGGTGATCCCTTTATTACGGCTTTATTATTTAGAGATGCACTATGGATTTGTTTAAGCCAGTACGATAATTAGCTGCTTCTCATGGGAAGTAGTGATAAGATGATTTTACATTTTAACAGAGTAGATTATACTCCTGCTGTCTTCTGAAACCGTCCACACTGTTTGTTCTTAAAGGTGCTGAACTTGTAGTGTATATTTTTTGTAATGCAAACCATCTGTGAAGGTGCACACCACCACCTACAGTATTGGAGTGTTTAGGGATGCTGCACACGTTACGTCAATGAAAGCATTTTGGCTTATCATTACTGGCTATATTTTATTTAATTATCGGAATAACACATGATAATATATATATATATATATATATTTGTCATATCTGCCAGGTAAAAATTGTGAATCCCTAACTCTTGTAACTGTGTGCTGTGTTCAGATTTCCCGCAAACCAAAGTCCCTAAGCCACAAAGAGGCAGCAGCCATTCCCTATGTGGCAGCAACGGCCTGGTCTGCACTGGTCAACACCGGGGGGCTCAGCAAGGACAACTGTGCCAAGAAGCGGTGAGGGAGCATGGATAAACACTGCCACACACAATCACAATGTCCACTCGTTGTTGATCCCTGTTCACCCCAAAAAGCTTCCTGTCTTTGATCTGAATAATTATTCCACTCGGCGCTCCTCCTAAGCTTCCTGGCTCCGTAATGAGCCTCCAGGTGATGTGCCATTGTTCTATGGCAGCGGCTCACTGCAGGGAACTCAACACGCTGAAGCCCTGAAGCGTATTTGACATGTATCATAATGAGGGAGACTGCAGCAAAAGTGTATAAACATTCTTGACACTTATTTTTGCATGTGTGCTCTTCCTTCTCCCTGCAGGATATTGATCCTTGGAGGATCCGGGGGTGTGGGAACATTTGCTATACAGGTACGGATGAAGAGGAGGAGGAAGATAGCGGAGCTATGAAGTGGAGTCATATACTGGGCAATAATACTCTTAAAATCATATTCAAAATGACTTTTTTTGCTGTTTTGACTTTCAATTTGTTGTCATTTTATGAGTCACTGGTGTTAATATGACTTCTTTATACACCTTGTATTTTTATTCCTATTCTTTTTTAGTAAATATTATATTCCTTTTTATTCAAATTACTTTTACTAAATTAATCTTATTCTTATTGCTATTTTAATTTGCACTGATATTGCTTCCCATACACTGCTCTATTGTGATTTTATTTCTATATTGTTTTATTTTAATTTTCTTTGTAAGAAAATGAAGTTCCGTCTTATCTTACCATACACAAATAATTAGTTATGTAGCCTTTTTTAAGTTCATCAAGCTCAAAACAGCCTGCTCTAATACACACATATTCCTTCTCTGACACAGTAGTGTAGAAATAGACTCTGATCATAAAATAAACAGTGGCGTAATAAAAAGTCTGTTCAGCCTGTCAGGTTCAGACTGTGCACCACACCTTGCTTGGTGACCTGAATACTCTATCTCACATTACACCGACGTAACACTTGATCTCGTTCGTGATCCATAGTGAGTGCTTCTCAAACACTGGCTAGCATTCTGCTCTCTTCATAACTTCAACATGTGATTGTGTTTAACGTTAGATAAAAGTTACAAACTAAATCTGATCCTATCGTTTGTGTCCAGATGCTCAAGGCTTGGGGCGCCCATGTGACTGTGACCTGCTCCCAGAATGCAGAGCAGTTAGTGAGGGACCTGGGAGCCGACCATGTGGTTGACTACACCACGGGGCCTGTTGAGAAACCGCTCAGTGCACTGGAGAAGTAAAAAAATCCCAAACGAACAACTAAAGATATTTATGGAGGTTTTTAAGGGGAGTTGGTGTGTGAATGTATCAATGACTTGCCCCAAGACAACCCTGTCCCTCTAGCTACAGTTGACGCATTAGTGGGGGAGCTCTTACGTTTTCGAACAAACTTGTCATCTGTCTCGCAATTCTTGTCTTTGCACACCTTCAAATTCTCCTTTTGTTTTTATTCCCAGCAACTACATGTATCTTTACCCTTTTCTCTTGTATTTTACCTGAAGATTCGACCTCATCCTGGATAATGTCGGGGGGGAAACAGAGCGTTGGGCGCTGAGCCTGCTGAAGCCTTGGGCTGGCGGCAAGTATGTGACCCTTGTAACGCCGTTCCTCCAGAACACTGACTTACTGGGCGTTGCTGATGGCATGATGCAGACTGCTGCCACGATGGCCACTAAAGCCCTCAAGGTAATGGTGGTAGAATAACAAAGATGCAGCATGATGAGATATATATTTATTCGAAATTCACTGGTTGTGCCCTTGACCGGAATTGATCCAATTGCAAAATGTTAATCACGTTGGCATCAGACATGCTAAACAGTATATTGCTTTTTGTAGGTGTTATAGGAATAAAGTATCACCATGTTATTATTGATGTGTACTTATGGAGTGCTTCAGGGAGGAGTCTTGTATGCTAACCCGGAAGTTAGCTTTGTGCTGGTTTCCCCTTTTGCCATTGGCTTTTGGATTACTGAATTTAAAATAAACTCTATGGCAGACAAGAGGTTATGAAAATTAAACCTTTTGTCCGCAACTTCACAAATGAACTCCACTTTTATGATTTACGAGGATAAATGTAATCACTAGGAAAAAGATATTTTGAGTGTCTAAACGAACTACATCATGGTCACAACGCTTCAGCTTGAACACCCTGAGTCGATGAGTTTCCCCATGTTTGTCCTGATTGCTATATGTCCCCCAACTTCCTCTGTAATCTCATTTAGCCACTTGTGTTAAAATCTCCTCGGTTTATTTGAACCACAGACCTAATTAATCCAAGTTGAAACTCAATAGAACTGAGTGTACAAAAATGCTGACTCATCTCCAGGTCTAAGGACTTATTCCTGCAGTATTCTTTTTCTTCCCATGATAAAATGTCAGGATATCATGATTTTGGTTCAACATTTTGCATCATTTCCCTTAGTCTAAAAATGTCCCCGCAGAAACAGACATCTGAAGATGGATTTCAGTTTGGCTGCGTTTACGTGTGATGCATGGCCAAATGTATGTGTTCATCTTAACAAAGTGTGGGGACACATCAATGACATCCATATCTGTTTGCTGAACATCTCATTTTAAAACCATGATCATTTAATCAAAATCATGTCTTAGTGAACTTTGTGTATGGGGGAATTGTTGCACACTATTGCCTTAATGTCACAGTTTGCTAAGATATCCTTTTACCAGCACCAAGGGGCCTGACCTATAGTTAATTTCGCTAACGAAAACTATACCATATTACTTTTACTAAGAAAAGACAATGACGAGACAGGACTGACATCATAAGACACTAAATTGTCCGGCAATAATGTTGAATAAATATTTCCGTTGAAGTAAACAAATTATTATTTTTCTTTATTGGTCTACACTGGCAGCACAGTCAGGTGGACTTAAAGGTCTCCTATTATGCTCTTTTATGGCCTTTGTTATAGGTCTCAAATATATAAAAAAAACATGTCTCTGACGCTTTCATGCAAATGACTGCTGCTGGCCACGCCCCTTTGGAGCGTCATGATCTCTCTCTGGAGAGAGAAGTTTCTAACGGAGAAACTCTGCTAAACGCTGCCGTGATTAAACGCCATATTTTGTTCCAAACCACATCCAGCATTATTTCTGAAACACTTCTCAGTGTTTACCACTAGAACAGAGACATTATATATATATATATATATATATTATATATACAACAACTCTAAGTCCCTCCTGCAGACATCCTGCTGAACACACAGATACAGAGAGGTGCTGCAGAGGTTATTCAGCTCGCGACTGTATATTGCAGACGATAGGTTGGGACGTGTCACGTGGACTGGACGTTGCCAGGAGTTTAATGTAAAGCCAGTCCACATTTCCAATATGACGTCATATCGGCAGCAAATCTGGAACAGCTCGTTTGTACCCCTGTTTTTAGAGATGTGGGTAAGGAGGAAAAGAGAGAGGGTTGTATTTTCTGACACTTTGTGAGTCTCCTGACACACTGGGGACACATATTTATGTATAAAAGACATCAAAAAGTGCATTGTGCATAATAGGGGACCATTAAAGTAACTAACCTGCTTACAGTAAATTTAGCAACAAAAACAACAAAGCTCGGGAGAAAGACAAGGTGTATATATTATTGTTGTAATATTTGTGTTCCTTTTTAAAAGGAAGTAGCCCAAAACAATTACATATGTCTTTATAGTCCTCATGCAAAGAACACGTCAATTTTTGTGAGTGGCTTTAAACCTGATAAAATGTGTAGATTTTTAAAAAGTAGCTAAATAATTGTCCAACACAAAATGAAACCAGAGTTCTCCAGTAGTGATTATCTCATCACAAAATCTAACTGATATCATACCGAACAATAACATCATTAATACATTTCCATTACCTTTATGTTTTTACGTTCAGGATATATTCAGAACATAGCATCATTTACCCCACACACATTTCCTGGAGATCAGTACATCCTGTCAGTGCTGCGGTGAACAACCTGCGCAGAAGAGATGGCTTGTAGTGCAGTTGTGGCTAATGTGTGCATGACACCATCTCTTCTGTCTTGATGCAGTAACCACAGAATCCAGTACAAACTAACTTGTGTGTTGTTCAAAGTTAAAACCTATCTGCTTCCTTCTTGATTCAAGGTGTGGATACACCTAGAGCCAAATTTGAGTTGTTTGTCATGTTGATATAGTTACAATTCTGTTTTATATAAATGGCGTTGAGAGGAAGTAAATAGATGTTTTGTTTCTGGAAGTTCTGAAAAAGCTCTAGAGATAGAATTTACTGTCTGGGAGTTAAATAAGTGAACATGATGCAATTTCCTTTCTGTTCTGTACCAAGGAAATTGTACTTTGACACATATCTTAATGCAGACAGGATGTGAGATGGAAGTAATGTGCTCAGGAGAGACTTGTTTTGATGTAACAATATATTTATTGCTAAGAATACACAGATGAATGTAATGGTGTTTTGGCGATTAGACCCCGTTTTGTGGGAGTATCATTCAGGACGGAGGTCGGTAACGGGAGGTGGAAGGGATGGAGGAGGGTTGCGTCAAGTCACGTGAAATGGCAACTGTGAGGAGGGGAGAGAGCAGATTTAAAGGTTTAACAATGCGCTGTGATTGGCTTGTAGGAATAGAGACGAAAGTAATAGGTTAAACTGGTGAGTGAAGGCCCCGATCACTGATTGGGAGGGGTAATAACATGGACACATGTGAATAACAGAATATAAAGACAGTGTTCCCGATTGAACTTGCTCTTAGATTCATGTATAGTCAAGTATATCAAAGTATTTTTAAAAGTTCTTCACAAAATCATCAATGCTATCCTCAGTGACAGATTTTTGTGAAAAGCGAAACAGGATTATCAACACCATATTTGACTGTTTAAAATAGTTTCACAACAGCCAAAATTAACAACTTTGTAAAGCTGCTTTCATCAATATTTGATATTAAAAGTGGATCAATCCACTATTTGTGAATTCCATAGTACTGGGTACTGGGATATATCCATTGATAACTTCATGAGAAACTCACTTTTAAAAGCAAAGTGCCCACCAACCCACACACTGTGAAAAAAACCTGTCTGTTTTTCTTTGGTCGGAAAAAATGAGCTTCAACAAGCCATTCAGATGTGAGAAAGTTAAGAGAAGAGCGCTTAAATAAAGTTATTTTAAATTAATAAGAAATCAAAATCCTCAGTAGATAATAGTGATTCATCCATGGCCTTCCTCCAGACTTAACCTGCATTAATTTCCTCAAGCGTGATTGGTCAATACTGCTCTTGTCCTATCGCCTACAGATTCATATTCAGAACAGAGATTGCTCTATGCTGCCTAGGTACAAGCTTCAGCTGTTGGTCTTGAATTACTCATGTACTAGAAACTGAGTGTGGAAGGAGCTTTATAAGAGGCAGGGGAAGCCCCAGAGAAACTTGTCCTTTTCCTTAGTTTTCTGGCCTAAAGTACAGTAAAGTGAATGTGAAACCAAGGTTTTTTTTCAGCCTTCTGACGTTAACAGAAGAGGTGAAGTATGACTTGAAACAGTCTGTAATGCCAGATCTTAAGATGGGGGGTTGGTGTTCGATACAATACCATTTGAAGGTAGAAATAAAACTTAAGTAGCAACTGCATATTTGTGTAATTCTATTATCTTTCAGCATTTAAAGAAAATGCCAAATGATTTTCACATCCTGAACCACTTCATTGATTCTGCGGCATGTGTCACCAGACATTACAGAAAGAACATATTCACCCCACTTCTGTAGAAATAGAAACAAAATGAACGGCCCATGACACTCACATTACCCCCATGAACTTCAACTCTCTCACTCGTGAAGGGCTCAGCTGGTTTCATGGTTGACCCTTGTGCTTCAGACAGTGTGATATACAGTGGGGCAAAAAAGTATTTAGTCAGCCACCAATTGTGCAAGTTCTCCCATTTAAAAAGATGAGAGAGGCCTGTAATTTTTATCATAGGTACACTTCAACTATGAGAGACAAAATGAGAAAACAAAATCCAGGAAATCACATTGTAGGATTTTTAATGAATTAATTGGTAAATTCCTCGGTAAAATAAGTATTTGGTCACCTACAAACAAGCAAGATTTCTGGCTCTCACAGACCTGTAACTTCTTCTTTAAGAGGCTCCTCTGTCCTCCACTCGTTACCTGTATTAATGGCACCTTTTTGAACTCGTTATCAGTATAAAAGACACCTGTCCACAACCTCAAACAGTCATACTCCAAACTCCACTATGGCCAAGACCAAAGAGCTATCAAAGGAGACCAGAGACTAAATTGTAGACCTGCACCAGGCTGGGAAAACTGAATCTGCAATAGGTAAGCAGCTTGGTGTGAAGAAATCAACTGTGGGAGCAATTATTAGAAAATGGAAGACATACAAGACCACTGCTAATCTCCCTCGATCTGGGGCTCCACGCAAGATCTCACCCCGTGGGGTCAAAATGATCACAAGAACGGTGAGCAAAAATCCCAGAACCACACGGGGGGACCTAGTGAATGACCTGCAGTGAGCTGGGACCAAAGTAACAGAGGCTACCATCAGTAACACACTACGCCGCCAGGGACTTAAATCCTGCAGTTCCAGACGTGTCCCCCTGCTTAAGCCAGTACATGTCCAGGCCCGTCTGAAGTTTGCTAGAGGGCATTTGGATGATCCAGAAGAGGATTGGGAGAATGTCATATGGTCAGATGAAACCAAAATAGAACTTTTTGGTAAAAACTCAACTCGTCGTGTTTGGAGGAGAAAGAATGCAGAGTTGCATCCAAAGAACACCATACCTACTGTGAAGCATGGGGGTGGAAACATCATGCTTTGGGGCTGTTTTTCTGCAAAGGGACCAGGACGACTGATCCGTGTAAAGGAAAGAATGAATGGGGCCATGTATCGTGAGATTTTGAGTGAAAACCTCCTTCCATCAGCAAGGGCACTGAAGATGAAGCGTGGCTGGGTCTTTCAGCATGACAATGATCCCAAACACACCACCAGGGCAACGAAGGAGTGGCTTCGTAAGAAGCATTTCAAGGTCCTGGAGTGGCCTAGCCAGTCTCCAGATCTCAACCCCATAGAAAATCTTTGGAGGGAGTTGAAAGTCCGTGTTGCCCAGCGACAGCCCCAAAACATCACTGCTTTAGAGGAGATCTGCATGGAGGAATGGGCCAAAATACCAGCAACAGTGTGTGAAAACCTTGTGAAGACTTACAGAAAACGTTTGACCTCTGTCATTGCCAACAAAGGGTATATAACAAAGTATTGAGATGAACTTTTGTTATTGACCAAATACTTATTTTCCACAATAATTTGAAATTAATTCTTTAAAAATCCTACAATGTGATTTCCTGGATTTATTTTTCTCATTCTGTCTCTCATAGTTGAGGTATACCTATGATGAAAATGACAGGCCTCTCTCATCTTTTTAAATGGGAGAACTTGCACAATTGGTGGCTGACTAAATACTTTTTTGCCCCACTGTAAGTAAGACTGTGAGACGCCTGAAAATGTAAAAAGTACAAAAGAAAGTGACAGGGATGTACCTTTTTTAAATATATGTATATATATATATATATTTTTTAATGCTGTTAATACTTACCCACCGAAATGATTAGGTTTCACCTCCGTACACTATTTTATTCTAACACTGAAACTTCTGAACCCTTTGCCTCAAGCAAGCACTCCTGTCCCTCGTAGTTAACACTCTTCATTTACCTACACACCTTCTGACTAAAGTCGAAAATAAAACTAAAATGTTAATCGTCGTGCTTACAGCCTATAGTTATACCAGATCAAGTGAATAAAAAAAGGAAAAATGTGTAAATTATTATTATGAAGACAAATGCTTTAGATATGACAGTCGCAAGAGCTAATGGTTTGCCTTTTATTACAGGAACTAGCAGCACTGAGATAAGCTTGAATGCTGGACATTAGGAAGCCAGTAAATCAAGTAGTGAGAAAATGTCATTTTTTTAGATCGCTCAGCTCTCAGCTTTACTTTTGTGCACCGTCATTATCAGCAGGAGTGTGTCTGCTTTGCTCACAGTTAAACAGGTTTAATGCAGCTCTTTGCCTTTAATCTCCTTCTGTTTTCTTGTAGCACCTCGTCAAAGGAGTTCACTACCGCTGGGGGTTCTTCGCACCGAGTGGTCCTGCTCTGGATGAAATCAGTGAAATGGTGGATGCAGGACAGGTACAACACCGCCTTTGTTCTCAGAACTGTTTAGGGATGAAACCAAACTGACTTGTTCCTTCCTGTTTGTTTATAATTATATATAATTTACTCAAATATAAAAACACATGTGGAATGAATAGTAATTTCACTAGACTCCACTTAGGTGTGGCGATCACACAGCAGCAGGATGTATGAACTCTTTCTTCCTCTCTCTTCAGATCCGGGCGGTGGTGGAGGAGACTTTCAGTTTTGCCACTGTTCCTCAGGCCTTTGAGAAGATGGAGAAAGGCCATGCTCGAGGGAAGACTGTGGTCCAGATCAGCAAAGAGGATGACTACTTATAGCACTGACAGCTGGAGAATGTTTTGCTGCTCTACATTTGTCTGTGTTTTGTTAAAATGTCCTTAAAATGTGTATGTCAAAACATCTAAATATACTTTTGTGTTTTTTGATTCACCAGTAAATTATACAAAATCCTGTGTGCCGCTATTAGCTTGCTCTGGTGAATGCAATTCCAGCTAAAATCCATGAAAGAGGGATGACTGTTTTGAAATGATAGCATCTTAAGTGTCACAGAAACAGGTTATTAAAATATTTTATTTTCTACAAAAGACAGAAGAAACAAAACGGCATTCTTATTTGCGCGTGTAACAGTTCTCTCTCATACATTCACATATTTACAACAGTGGACAGCATTGTTATTGCAGTTCTGCTCTGAAATTTAAACTCAAATATATACACTTGAGGCTTATGTACAACCTGATGCAGCAAAGTACAGCTTGGGAAAAATGTAAGAACTTAGTCCTAAAAGTCAAAAAGATATTCAAACTCAACAATAAATCTTTGCTGATCTACAGTCATAAAAACAGAAAACAGTTTAGTCTCCATACAACTTTGGAGTGTAGTGTGCACATCAGACTTCAAAATGCAGCTGTCTGTATAAACTATACATTCATATCTCAGACATGATCAGAAATAAGACAAAGGAACCAGTAGAAATGTACCATAGAGTAAAGAGCGGTGTGCAGCATTGAAACAGGGCTGAGTCCTCTGTATGCAGTGAAAACATAGAGATGTGTGCATGGAGTCTTTGGTGTATAGTGTTGGAAATCAAAACAATATTTCATATTTTTACACTACTCAATCATTCAATCAACTCTATGAACACAGTTATATTGTTGATCCAGTCAATGGTTCCCCTCAACAGTCAAAGCTCCACAAAAAGGTGCAATTATTGATCCGTTACTCCCCTTTCTTCCCATCTCTGGGGAGTGGGCTCCACGACAGAGCTGCATCACAGGGTTCAGTGTGAGTGGAGGCTCATTAGATCACAGGATGTCCAGGATCCACCTTTGGTTCAGTTTTCTTTCCTCACATGTGTTCAGGATCACCTGGTTCTTGTCATACTGGTGTCCACCTAAGACCATAAAACACAAGTCAGTGTGTTTACACTGTAAACATTTTTGTTGACACAAACAGGAAAATGGATCATTAAGGGGAAAAGGGGAAACATCATCACCATGGAACTCCGTACTCTACCTTTTTTCTTATTTTTGGACATGTTATACTATGCCTTCTTTTGTATTAATCGACATATTATGCTACTGACATTTTATAAAATGTTTGGCATACTAAAGTGACTTTCTTCACATTTTGATATTGTGGTGAATCAATGCATCTCTCAATATACCAGCAGATGGAGCTGTTGATTTAGGGTTATGCTTTTACTTGAACCTTTTTAATACATTCCTGAAATGTACCTGGACAAATACATGGTTGAAGTTAGGAGAACGCTGTCTTACCTTTGACCTCCAGTACCAGCTGAGGTTTAAGGAGGCAGTGCACTAGACCATCAGGGGTGATGTTCCACAGGTGGTTGCCGTTGCCTCGCTCAGGGGTAACACAGAGCCTGCTGCCCTCCATCACCATACTGCCAGAGGTCTCCAGGCAACAGTCCTCCACCAGCTGCAGACAGAGAGGGCATGACGGTGAGGATGGATACACATTCATAATTCAAAACAATATTTACCTTTCATTTTTTTGTGTGTAAAAAAAAGAAACCTCTATGCTACAACCCACCGACGCTTTTGTAAAACAATCCCCTATGTGCTAATGCATTTTAGAGAGTTTTTAAAACCTCTATTTGAATTAGAATAAACAATGATAAAAGGAAAACACGTCCCACTGAATAACTTTCCAACAAACTGCATCAAAACCTGTTCCACAGTCTGAGACATCCTGCTGATTACCAGACAAAAAACAGAAATGAATGCATAGATTCTTTGGCAGACACCTATGGAATGAAGTCTGTTGGGAGTACATGTTTTTTCCTGCTTTGCATATTGTCTCGATCACGCCCATGTTTTCAGGAACACGGCAAGCTAAGACTACTGTGGCAGAAGGAAGAGGAAGTCCTCACCTTTCAAGTGTTTGTGTGACCGTTTATGATTTATTTTTAATACAGATTGTATTATTTTCTGTTGATTGTTCAGTTTTCTTGTTTGTTGGATGTGTGATTGTAATTGCAGAACAGGAAAGTTTAAATATAAACATGTATTGTTACTTGAATCTTCTTTCTATATCAAACAATATACACATGCTATATAACGCACTATAAGTGTGTTTATCATTTCAGTACATACATGGGCGCCTTCAAAAATGCATACAGACAAATACAGCCATATCTTTAAGTAATAAAACATTGGCAACATAAAAGTAAAAGTTGATCCCGGAATATCACTCTTTTTATTTCCCAAAATATAATGAAAATAATCAAGCTGTAAATGGTTTCCCGAGGGGATGTGAGTGTTACAGCATCATATATTGTGTGGTGCAGGTATAATGTACCTTGCAGCTTATCTGCCCATTCCGATAGAGCCAGACCTGCTCGAAACCTCTCGTCTCCTCCACAGCCTGAACCCTCATCAGCTGGATGTCGTCCAGAGTCCCCGTCAGAGACATCACACTTCCTGTCTCCCTGTTCCTCAGACGGAAGTACATCTGCTTCTGTTGGGGGCAAACAGGCAACAACAGAGGGTTAGATTCCTGTCAAAAACATGTCTGAGAATTCTTTACAACTAGATGTGTGACAGTTTATAGATCTGACTTCATTAATGTTACAGTGATTATTTGGTGCTCAATGTAGCACACAGTATATTCTTCATTTTGTATTTTATATCTAGGTTACAATAGTTTAAAAGGCTCCACAGTTATTCCTTTTTTTTTACATTTTAGACTTTTTTGTTAAATTTAAATTTAGATAAATACATTTCAATTCAGAGGGTGTATTTGTTTAGGTAATCTATTTTGATTCTGATGGTTTTACTAGGGCCTGCAACATGTATGAAGCTACATAAAATCAAGTCAAGTCATTTATTTGGTTCCATGTCAAAAAAGTTAACGGAAAATACCGTTTAAAGCTTAAAATACCGTTTAAAGCTTAAAATACCGTTTAAAGCTTTAAATACTGTTTAAAGCTTTAAATACCGTTTAAAGCTTTAAATACCGTTTAAAGCTTAAAATACCGTTTAAAGCTTAAAATACCGTTTAAAGCTTTTTTCCCTTTTTGTTTAAGTTTGAGTTTGCCATATAACAGCCCTGGGTCATATCCCTCGTTCCATACCTGGAGTAATGGCCGCAGGGATCCTACTGTCTGCATGCCGCTGGACTTCCATAAATCCACCACTTCACTGGGCTGCAGGAGCAGTTGTCGACCCCGGAAGTTACTTCCTTCATACAGCACCCACCTAGAGAAGGGACAGCCATGTGTGTTAGTTCAGCCTCGCAAATGTAGAAAACATGGCTCAATGTATTACAGAAATCACAAATTCACAAAGACAGACAGTCTTGACATTCCACCCTGTGCTTCCTGATGTACAGTTGTGACATACACAATGTACCTTGTGGCTTCCTCACATCGCTGATATGTTTACTGCTCCTAATGAGAACACGTGTGCTTCTAAAAGCTAAGCTAACACCATTTAAGGGAATTTCATGAGTGCTTGTCAAACCTTTCTGAGAAATATGAATATTTAAATGCTTTCCCACTGAATCCTTTTGCGCTCCTCTGCGTTAGAGCATGAGCCGGTGTTTTAGGACATGTCAATTAAGTTCATTAATAGCAGATTTTGATTGCTTGGGATGCGGTTTCTGATTTGTTTCCATTTAGATTACTGACTTTCTCTTTAAAACTACTAAAAAGATAATAGAAGACATTTTTAAACAACACATACATTCCTCCATCCACCACCAGGGAGCGTATGTGTGTGTCCAGGCCGGCCTGCTGCAAGTTCACAGCTTCTTGAGACAACACCACCCTGCGACCTCTACAGCCCGCCTTACTGAACAGCACGATGGAGGGCAGAGAGAACTCCTAAGCAAGAAAGAGAAGAAGAGAGTTTTGTTTATTATTAGTCTAGTCCACAATGATTTTATCACACATCGTTTTTAAAAGAGGCAGATGCTCACATGTCCAGTGGTCTGTGTGGAGCGGATGATGCAGTCTGAGGACAGGAAGCCCATGGCCTCTGCGTTGGGGTATTCTCCCTCCTCCAACACATACATGTTCTCTGTGAATTGAGCTCCTTCATAAAACACCCAGCTGACACAGAGAGACAAACAAACAAGTACACACTTAATATTGTTCTCAACTGTGACAATAACTCTGTATCATTTTTAAAATCGCTTGTTATAAAACACTGTACATGTATACATTCTCAAGCCTTGTTTTTGAACTTTTTAATTGTGAGGAAAACACATTTGTTTACAGATGGATAATTATCAGATATTTTGCTGTGTACTGGGATATGTGCCTGTAGCATTAGCAAGTCAGATAAAGGACATAAAAAACGGCCTATGGTCTCTTTTTAACCATACAATTACACAGTTTGACTACCAACCTAGTCAAGCAACTGTATTGAATAAAGTGCACACAATCTGCCTAAAATGACCCGCAAAAGTGTTGCATATATGAGATCATGTAGGTTCTTATAGGAATAAATGGACTTCCTGTTGATTTTATTTTTTACATTTGTATTAGTGTTTGCTCTCTTTCAGATCCAACCATTTTATAACCATGCTGAGGTGAAAGATGATATTTGGGTCCCACGAATGTTGCTGAGTTTATTAACTGTGTTTGGAAAGAGATTGTAAGTTGTCCAACTGGAGATGGATGTGAACTAAAAAAAGGTTTATATCTGTCAAAAAGACAGTTTTCTATTTGACGCTAAATAGATAAAAGGTTATTCTTCAGCCAAGTCCAAATCTCTTATACCCAGAATGTCCCTGATAGCTCTGGGGGGTGTTTGGTGCCTACCTGCCAGCCAGCACCTTACAGGATCTGGGCGTGAAGTCCTCATCCAGAGTCGCTGCGCTGTCCTCCAGAGACACCAGCCTGCCCTGGAAGCCTGCCTCAGAATACATCTGCAACTGTGACACACATAAAAACACAATTTAGCAACTTAGCACGAACAGAAAATGAGTTAATCTGTTATTATAAAGTCTCGAATGAAGGGATGATACCTTAAATTTAGTCGTTCCCATCAGCGGGTCCTATAACACAGACAGGAAGGAGTTATTAACACAAGCTTTGCACTAACACAGTCCTTATTAAAATAGCTGAATCCAACACTACTCCACATCCTGTTAACTGATCCCACACATTATTCCTTACACGGAAGACCGGCTGTATGGATGAGATCTTGGGGTTCTGGGCCCCCCAGTCCTCTGGGCCTGCGTACAGGCCTCTCTCCAGGACGTAGACCTCTCCACTGAAGCATGGCTGCTCAAAGCACACCCACCTGCAGGGACACAAAAACAACATCTCAAATAACTTTCCCTCCTTTGATACACTCCTATACTGTTGTACTATTCTATACTTCGTTATTCTTCATAGATGCGAAATATAATCGATTAGTTGTCATTGTTTAAAAAAAAATTGCAACTATTTTGATATTCGGTTATTGGTTTGAGAATTTAAAAACGCATCTCAACATTATACAGCAAATTGCATAACTTGACAAAAATAATCAAAAAACAAATCTGTAGTATAATATTCATTGGACACGTTAATCCAAATCGCTCATTGTAAACAGTCAGTTTTTTAAATAGCTATTTTGATGTACCTCTTACCTTTGTTTCTATGTTTAACTTTCTGCAACACTCTACATTTCCTGTCTGGGGATCATTCATCTTTTACCTATCTTATCTTATTGGAGACAAATACAGGTGAGTCTGTCTCCTCGTAATCTGTCTATCTCCTCGTATAAATCACTGACTTGGACTGCATGCTGCCATCATAAAAACATAAAGTCCTTTCTTCTAGGAGGTTGTAAAACTATCTAGCTGGCGCAGCTGATGTAACGCAAACAGCAGAATGTGTTGAATGTTGATAAAGGCTCAACAAATGCACTCTTCTAACACAAAAAAGTGTGTAATGTTTCAAATATATTATTTATATAATGAACTCACTTGTAAACTTGTATAACCTATTGTGAAATGTTTACTGATTTCACAAACTGTGCAGTATGTGGTGTGCCTGGATCACAGCCCTACGTCTCTCTGCTCTTAGAAAATAAGCTTGTAATGTTTGTTTTCTTAAGTAACTAAAGATGCAGTAAACTTATTAATATCAGTGTAAATCCCTGTCTTCAAGAGATTTCTATTCTTTGTCAACCTATCAATTACTCAAATGGATCAGCTACACAATATTATTCCTAATGATATCCTCTAGTGTGCGTGTGTTTGTGTGTGCAGTGACAGAGCGCTGAGTCACGTATGGAAGGTAAGAGGTACACGCCCAAACACCGCAAGGGTGCGGAGTCTGAATATTTCCCTCCTTCTTTATGACTTTGGGAGTTTTGCTTTTTTACTTACACTCCACCCATGACGTTGACAGAATGTGTTTTGCAACCATGGCCGATGTCCTCCATGTTGGGTACAGGTCCCAGCAAGTCCACATTGAGTCCTCGTTCATCAAAGTGCCGCTCAAGGAACAGTTTAGCGCGAGGGGAGAGGTAATCCTAGGGAAGATAATAAAGGGAAATGATAAGTTTTTCAGGTTTCCAGTTCATTAAGAACCAATAGGGGCAGAGCGGGAACTGATTAAATGACCAGTGCTCTGTGAAAGACAACTCCATGCAGAAACACCCCAGCAATGAGTGCCAAAGAAAGAATCAAGATCATGCAGAATAATGTTTCAATTATATTGCAGCTGACACTTACTGTGCATACAGGCCGAAGTGACAGGAGCCCATCCTCAGATCCTCCCCAGTCACTGAAGTGAGGATACTCACCCTCCTCCAGGATATACTGCTGCCCCTCAAAGTCCGCCTCTAGATAACCCACCCAGCTGCAAGCACAGAGAAAAACTGAGAATGTCTGCCATAAATATGATCCGAATACTATCAACATTTGCTATGAATCCTAATTATTATCTTATTGATTTCTCTTAGTGCTTTGAAGATGTCAAACTTTAAAAGGGGTGTGGCTAAGCACATAAATAGGCTAAAATCAATCACAACAGAACTTGCAGAATATGTTATATGTTATTATACATAACAGTGTTCAACTATTTTGAAACGGCTCCAAACAGTTCCAAAGTTGTGTCTGGCTCTGGAGCAAATGTAGCCATGTATATCAATGACAGTGTGTACAGACATAATAAACTCAAACAGATACTTACAGACCACCAAGAATCTTTATAGACCCCACTGTAGACAGGGTCTTCTTCTTCTCATCTGGTTTGCCCGTTTTCTCCTCTTCCAGTTCTTGCAAGTTGTACATATCACTCTCGACCTCTATGCACTCTCCGTCAAAGTTGGGCTTCTCAAACACTAAGGCCTGGGAAAAGAAGGAGTAAAAGGAGTTAAAGAGGAGAAGTCATTGTAAAGACAGACCTTAGATGTGTATCTGTCTACAGAGTTTCTACCCCTAGTGTATGGCTTGTGTGTTTTTTGGCCAATTGTTGTCCTAAAGTATAATGAAAATCAATGTTCAGATTACAGTGACATCAAGCCTACAAGAAAATATGGTGACAAATATCAAGTTTGCAAGGATTTTTCTATGTTGCTTTTTTTGGGGGAAAACATTTGTGTTTTTTGTTGTAATACTTGTTGCATTTTTAATCAAATGTACATGTTATATTGTGTGTCAGCAAGTAATCTAATATCACTAACTTTTGGCAAGAAATATTTATTATTTTAATCCTATTTAGAACAGTTAATTTAATCGGTAGTGGTTCATGTCAGCCTTTGGTGGCGAAAATAGGTATTACAAAAACAAAGAAAGGCACAACTTTCTTTTTGTGTCATAGATTTAAAAATATTGAAGGTACTTGAGATCAGACTTTATTTTTTTGCATTTTCATCTCACGGCTTCCATGGCATACAGGTGGTACCAGGAGCTAGATTTTGTTTCTGAACAAATGTCAAGCTTTGTTGTCAGCCTCTCAAATCCATT
Organism: Eleginops maclovinus; assembly: GCF_036324505.1. Taxonomy (NCBI): domain Eukaryota; kingdom Metazoa; phylum Chordata; class Actinopteri; order Perciformes; family Eleginopidae; genus Eleginops; species Eleginops maclovinus. The sequence continues at coordinate 8,206,736 of NC_086367.1, forward strand.
TTTAATGTAACTGTTGTTTAAAAAGGGAAATTGTTTAGTTTAAAATTTGATTTTTTACTGCTTTTCCACCATTCTATTAACATCATACTATAACTCAATAACAAAAACAACATAAAAGACTTTGTGTTGGCACTTTTGCTGCCAACACGTTTGTTGTTTAAGTAAACAGCAAATATTTATAGATGAAACAAATATAACGCAATGCATCACACACCTTTATCTCATGAGGCTGCTCCACCTTTATCTGCCCCTGTCATGAAGAGATACACATATTTGTCAGACCAAGGCAATTTACAAAAATACATTATAGTGGAAACATATATCTTAAATGTAGTGTACCATGCGGAGAGGTCTGAGAGAGCCAATGAAGGGTTGAGGGAAACCCCAGGTCTCTGGGCAGGGATACTCCCCTACCTCCAGCACTGCGAGAAAACCTCCAAACCCTGGATCAGTGTACACCAACCAGCTGCAGACACAGGCACAGCATGAAAGAGGGGAAAGGAGGGGAAGAGAACTTTCCACTGCAGCGCTCTGAAGAGGCGAATCTGCATTATACTAGTAAAAGGACTAAATACGGGACTTCTCCTCTATTAGAGTAGAAGAATATAAGTAAGATAACCATCAATGATGAGCAAGAGTTGAAACTATGCTACAACAATTGCAAGCACTAGCCTGCAGTTTGCATACCTTCACAGACAGACTATGATTTAAAACTATCACACCAACAATGAAACGGAAATACGCTTCCAAAATGCAACAACCACATTTACATTCGTTGTTACATTAAAATAGTTGGTTGAACTTACACTCCAGAATGAACCTTAATGGAGCCAGTGGTCTGCGGCATATTGTACGATCCAATCTCCACAGCTTCATCACAGTAAGATGTCATCCTCCCCAACCCATTAACCTCAGCATACAGGTCAATACGGGGTATGCTATAGTCCTGTAAACACAAAATACAAATAAAATGTGGTGCATTTGAATTGTATGACTGTCAATGCATTAAAAAAGAAGCCAGACTTTTTTAAAGGTAGATTTAAATGTAAGAACTCCACATAAAAATACAGCATAAAATAACATTATAGTTAAATCAGAAACGGTCTGATAAAAACAAATAATTAAACATCACAATACAATACTTAGCCAAAAAGTATTAAGGTACAATATTCAGCAAGGTTTTTCTTGCACACTCTACAGGGATCATATGTGGTTGGAAACAACAGAGCGATACAATATGGAAACAGTATGAGAGTTTAACCTACTCTAACTGCCAGTCGAATAGAGCCTATGACCATAGGTGCTGTCGGTACAGGCTGACCCATTTCATCTAGTGTGGTCGGGGTTCCTTCCTCTGCCCACATATTCACAATGTGCTCCGTAGGACCTTCCTCCAGGGCGATGATACGACCCTGGAAGCCAGGTTTCTCGTAGAGCAGCCAGCTAATGAAAAAGAGAGTTACATTGTCAGTTATCTTGCAGTTTGTGGAAGGAGACAATTTACACCTCTGTAGATCACTGTTAGATACAGTACATGTTTACAAGGGCAAAGAGAAACAAAAAACAAATGGGATGAATCTGAAACAAGTGCCAGCATTCTTTCATGTTCATTTTATGATCTCGGCATTCATATTAGGACTGTAGGTTTAAATATATATCAAATACACTTACCATCCTCTGATGACTCTGACTGAGATGACAGGGGACAGCTTCATCGTGGTGGCATCCTCTACATCACAGTAGAGTTCAAACTGCTGCCCTCCAAATTGGTCTTGTTCATGTACGACAATCTGGATTCAAATAGACATTTCATTTAAACATGACGCAGCAAACACAATATTGACACAAAACATTAGGAAATAAGTAAATAACATTTAATCATACCTTTCCAGGCCTTTTGTGGAACCCTCTTACTGCAGGTGTCTGAAAGAAAAGGTTATATTTTGATCATGTATAGTAGTAGATTTAACTTCAATTGTTTTCCTTCTCAGAGCTGAATTACATGTGGAAATAGGAAAGATTTATCCCCAGCTGCCATCTCCTAAATGTGTTGATTTGAATGTTTCTATCATTTATCCACTACTTCTAGCTATCTATTTCAACCATTTTCATTTTGTTAACCATATTTAATAATGCTTACTAACATTTTCCTAACCAAATTGTTAAAAACATGTTGTCAATAGGCATCCCTGGCAACTGCAGAAATAAAAACCCTAAGGTACAAGTGTTTTTGAATCACTGAGGGAGAGAAATGAACACGTCGTGCAGGAAGTGATACACAAACACTTATTTTGCATAGCCTTGCTTTGTTTGCATGTTAATGCAAATATGTTGTTGTGACGTGACAGTTCTTGGCAAATATTTTCTATGCAAAATGCCAGATGAAGCCATCCTGCCTTGTCTTGTCTTTACTTGCAAATCATTCATAACTAACCACAGAAGAACAGAACAGGATATGAGACTTGAGTCATATTACCATGGAAACACACTTCAAGAGAGAGAGCTCTTGTTAGGGCATAACTCAAAATCCACTCAGGCTGCTTTTTCTTTATTCTTTTAAAGAATAACATGAAAATGTACCTGATTTATCAAAGATCATAAAAGATTTAAATTCCTACCTTAGGCTTAGGTTTAGTAAGTCCATTTCGGGAAGTCTGCTGGGTGTTTTCGCTGGGTGGAGGCAGTCCTGCAGGGCCCTTCGGGCTCACATTTACATTTGGTACCGCTATTGAGGCCTGGTCCATTGCCACACCCGTAGGACTTGGTTCAGTTTTAGTCATATGTGTAGAGCCGTTGGAAGCCTCAGACTCTGATTTGTTCTTCTTGAGGTACTTCTCTAAATGATCAGGCAGCTTTATCACCGAGGGCAATGGGAGAGCAGGAGGAGGAGGAGGAGAGGAGGTGTTGACTGCTGACTCACTAACTGCACCTATACCTCCACCCACAAGTGGGCCTTGATCTTTACCTTTCACACCCTCCTTATCTGCAGGCAGAGGTGATTCAAACACTCCTTTCTTTCCAAGCGAGAGCAAGTCCTGTTGTCGATTTGAAAGTGTGCTATTTGTGTCAGAGGCAGCTTCCTCTTTGGACTTCCTGGAGGACCGAGGGGAATTCAATAAGCTGGAGAGGATGGACATCCTTTCAAGTCGGGATGTCAGCTTCCCGGCCTCTTTTCCATTGTTTTTTCCCTCTTCTTTTCCTTGTTCAGAGTGATTCCCCTCTTTGACTCCATCTTTACCTTCTACCTCGTCAAGTGATTTCATTTGGCCTCTAGATGTGTGATTGGCATTATCCTGTGCTCGTTCCAGGGACCGCCCTTCCCTATTAGTTGCTTTCTGTTTCATCCCCATAGATGGGGGAAGATCCTTAAAACCAGTGCCATTTTTCCCTAAGCCGAACTGGAATTGCTCAGGATCAAATTGTTTCTCAGAATGGTCCTCAAGGATAGGCGGCAAAACAAAAGGTGGAGACGGGGAATTCTTACGAATATGCTTCTTGGGAGG